>NC_133426.1:4827500-5128750 GCF_049350105.2 Macaca mulatta | reverse complement strand
TCTTAGCTAAGATCTACAATTGTACTAGTCCATTCTCATGCTGCTATACAGACATACCTGAGACTGGCTAATTTATAAAGGGAAGAGGTTTAATTGACTCACAGTTCCACAGGGCTGGGGAGGCCTCAGGCAACTTACAATTAAGCTGGAAGGGAAAACAAACAAATCCTCCTTCACAATGGACCAGCAACGAGAAGTGCAGAGCAAAGGCAGGGGAAGAGCCCCTTATAAAAGAGTCAGATTTCATGAGAAGTCACTCACTATCATGAGAACAGCAGCATGAGGGTAACCACCCCCATAATTCAATTACCTCCCACTGGGTCTCTCCCATAACATGTGGGGATTATGAGAACTACAATTCAAGATGAGATCTGGGTGGGGACACAGCCAAACCATATCAACAATAGTGACGCTATCTATAGGAGGAATTGGGGAAGTCACAAATCTTGTGACTTCTGGCCACATGACTCCTGAGCAGTAAGAGATTATAAAAACTATGCACTACATTTTAGCAGAATTCAGGACCTTCCCTTAATCCTAACCTCATGACTTTTGGTTAGCTTTCAGTCCCTGAGCAAGGAGGGGCTTAGTTTTAGGCAGCGACTATTATCATTGTTGCTTCCAAGTTAAACTATAATCTAAATTCCTCTCATGGTTACTTTGACTTACCGCCAGGAATAAGTGAGAACAGATAGCCTGTGTGGCGAGAAGCAAGATGGAGCCAGCCATGCTGACTTCTCTCATTGTCATAATCTTTGCAAAGGTGATTTTATTATTGGCCAAAACAAGAGGCGTGGATCACAGTGATAACACTGTAATATATTTTTAATGATTAATATCTTTGCATGCTAGGCCAAGAATATCATAACATATTCTGTAGACAATGGAAAATTACAATATTATTTAGAAAACTGTCTCAGCTGCTGTTACAAAGACACACAACTAGAGTAGTTCGAAGGTGAAAGACCTTTGTCTCTTCCATAAGAGTCCAGGTTGGGTTGAAACCATCTATGCCTCAAGCTCAGTAGTTCCTACTGTGTGGCTTTGCTATTGCCTAAGGACTGCTTCCTCTCTTCAACAGTGAAGCTGCAGGCCAACCACATGGAGAGCAAAAAGAGACATGAAGGGGAAATAAATGTGTGTTCAAATACTTGAAGCACAATTTATGCTTTTCACTTTGGCATATATCCCATCTGCCAAACCCTATGTATATGCCCACACATAGATTTCAGGAAAGCTGGAAATGTGTTCTTTAAGTTGACTAACATGTACCAGACTGACATATGCCCTACAAAACAGAAAGAGAGGACTGTTATTTAAAACATGGAAGAAGTGAAAACTGGTTGACAAAAATCAATCTCTGTCATAATTGATGAATTATTTCACCTGAAGTTTTGACATGAAGCTTCCATGATGACTACCAAAGAGAGCCACTCTTTACCCTGAAGCTCCCTTTACTAAGCTGTAGTAACTACTACTTAGTAATTATTATTAACTGCTCTTAGGAAAATAGGACCAGATACTTGGCTTAGAAAAGTCTGACCACAGTGTAAAAAACAAGTTGGCTATAAGGCAAAAGGGTGAGTCCGGAGGTGCAAAGACTTCATGCATCTTCTAAAAGAGTGGAAGGAAGAAAGAAAAATGTCAGGCTACAAGTTCAGTTAATGGTTATGGGTGTGAAAGAAAGAAAGTCAAGAGAAGTAGAAGGGATATAAATTAGAACCTAGGAATAACATATATGAAAGATAAAGTGTTTGCATTTAGCCACAGCTGTATTTGACCAAGAGAATCTGTAGTAGGGTTTTCCCAAGTCTAAAAAAAAGTATTTCTATTGCCAACACAAAAAAATGATAATTTTCTTACATTAATAAGTTCCCAAGCTTCGATATCCAGTGTGACTCTCTGCAGTAGAATAAATTCTCCCAATGACCAAACATTTCCTCTCAATATAAAGTTGCAATGATCAGGCTTATTATACAGCAAACAAAGACATTGAAAAAAGCACAAAATCATCTTGAGGCATTGATGGAACAGCTGATCTGCTGCAAAACCGAGATGCTGAGAACAACCACAGAGGAGAGGATGCTTGCTCAGCTCTGCACAGCCCGGCTTAGCTCACTCTCTCTCCTCTGAGCTACTGTGCTGTTCATCTTTGCTTGCTTCACCATGCTAACACTTTCACTGAGTTTGCATACTCTGAAAATAAAAAGATCATTCATAGATCTGTGACCATAATAGGTTCTTTGCCTCAGTTGCATGGCAAGTTAATATGCAGAGACACTGGATTGCTGCAGAGAAAGTGGTTTAATCATAGAACCCTCAAAAAATGAGGAGATGGAAGGAAACCTCAAATCCATCTCCCAGAGGAGACTGGGGCTAGAGTTGTCAAGGATTTGGAAGTGGGCTCAAGAATGGAGATCATTGATTGGTGGAATAGTGCAGGATGAAGTCATGGGATGGGGTCATGAAGAACCTGTGTTCTCATGCTGATTGGATTCCTCTGTGGGATCTTCAAACTGGTTGGCATCAGCTATTTCACTGGAATTCGCCTTATGATTCTATCTATAGAATATATGATTCTATCTGTAGGATTCCTACAGATAGAGGTCCTATCTGTAGGAACAATCTGGATAGAAATGATCAGTATCTAGTGCTATGTGACTTCATTACAAGGAAGTGGGTCAAAATGCAGCCTGATTCATGCTTAAGTATAACTGTATTTCTGTCCAGAATTCTTGTGAACCTTGTGAGGACAGTTTCAGATTTACAGTTGCGCATTGTAGCAAATCTCATTTCCAGCCAAATTATGTGACACCGAACAAGCTCTTACCCGACCCACTATCTCAACAGGCAGACAGAATTCCCTTGTCCTAGGAATCTTAAGGCAAAAAAAAAAAAAAAAAAAAAACCCAAATATATGTATATATATAAATGCATATGTATATCTATATATACAAATGTAAAATAAAGGCAAAACCAGGGTTTGCTCCATGGAACTTACAGTCTGGTTTCCCTACCCTCTGAGTGTGAGGAATGACTGTGCCTTATCAGCATCCATACCTATAGGACCTCGCCTACTTCCTATTCCACACCAGGAACTTCACAAGGTTTCTTACATACATCTTGTCATTTAGACATTGAAGGACCTTGGAAAGAAAGGCATTTTCCCCAGGCTACAGAGAAAGACCATGAGGCAGAGCTTCCATCCCAAGTGGCCAGTTTATTTGGTGTTTTGCTTCAAGTTATCCTCCATCACAACTTCTTTTTTTTGTTTTGTTTTTCATTATCACCCCCTTAAGGGGAACTTTTTTATTTTTATCTATTTGTTTATTTTTAAGATAGCATGTCACTCTGTTGCTCAGGCTGGAGTGCAGTGGCACAATCTCAACTCACTGCAGACTCAACCTCTCAGGTTTAAGCAGTCCTCCCACCTCAGCTTCCAAGTAGCTGAGACCACAGGCGCACCATGATGCTTGGCTAACTTTTGTATTTTTTGTAGATATGGGGTCTCACTATGTTGCCCAGGCTGGTCTCCAATTTCTTGCCCAAGTGATCTGCCTGCCTCAGCCTCCCAAAGTGCTGAGATTATAGGCGTAAGCACTACACCCAACCAGAAACTGTTTTAGATTTTTTTCTTTCCTAATTTCCCATGCCCCCATAAAATGTTAACACCATGAGCATGCTCTATGTCTATTTATGTACTATATGTATGTTTGCACTTTATATATCAAAGAGTAAGGTGTTTTTTCAACTCACAAAATTCCCACTGTTATCTCCTTATGGCACCATTTCCCCAGTTGAGAATTCATGATAAACTAGAGTGTACAGAGATCCAGTCATACAATCCTGTTTGAGTGGCAATGTTTTCCTCTCTGGGTGGATTTAAACTTTCCCAGTGCCAGCAAGGAGTAGAAGGAGTAATCTTTGAATGGGCCAAATAATTTTTTAGTCTTTTCAGGTGCCATGGTTCACACCTATAATCCCAGCACATAGGGAGGCTGAGGTGGGAGGATTGTTTGAGCCCGGGAGTTTGAGACAGGCGTGGGCAACATAGTGAGACCCTACTCTACAAAAAAAAAAAAAAAAAAAAATTAGCTGGATATGGTGGTGCACACGTGTAGTCCCAGCTACTCAGGAGACTGAGATGGGAGGATCACTTGAGCCGAAGAGTTTGAGGCTGCAGCAGGTGGGCTGTGATCATGCTAAAACGACAGAGTTCCCTGCACCCGCTGGCAAGACGCTCTCTGTTTGGTCGCCAGTAGCTCAAACCCCTTACCGGAGGGGGAGCAGGCAGATGGGCCCAGTGCAGGAACCCAGGGGAGCGTTTTTGGGCTCCAGCCCCAAGGCAGTGTTTAAGGGCGGTTGTCTGCGACTCCCAAAGCCCAAGTGAGTGTGTGTTACAGTGTGCTCCTTAAGCTTTGCCATCTGGCGATGGCTGCATGTTAACTCCCCTGGATTCTTGTCCCACATCCTGGACGAATCAGGTCACACGAACTGTTAGAAAGGTGATGAATGCAGAGAATTGATTGAGCGGTGGAGGTGGCTTTCAGAGGGATGGGGAGCTGGAGTGGGGAGGTGGAGTGGGGGCAGATCATCTTCCCCCGCAGTTCGGTGGAGAAGGTGCCTCTTTCCTCCTTCTCTGCCACGCTGCCCTGCTGTTCTCGCACTTTCTACCACTCTGCCATTCTCTGCTCCTCTCGAGGATCTGCTGTGTGTGTGTGTGTGTGTGTGCCCGCTAAGTTCTCAGGTTTACATGGGCATAGGATGTGGGGGATGATGGGCCAGAGTGGTCTTGGAAAATGCAACATTTGGGCCCCAAAACAGGAGTTCCTGTTATCACTTAGGTCAGCAGGCACAGGCCTGAGGGTGGAGCCCTCGCCAGGGACTCTGCTCTTCTCTAGCTAGCACTTCCCTGCTCCCCTCCTATATCAAGTGCCACTGCATTCCAGCCTGGGCAACAGAGCAAGACCCTGTCTCTTAAAAAATAATAATAGTAATAATTCTCCAGTCTTATGTCTAACCTTATTTTATCACAATAAAAAAATACTGCACAAAATGTATAGTAAGTCTGATGATGGTGTAATTTTATTGCAGTATGCCTTGATAAAAAGTGTGATGTAGTCTGATCAGTTAAATATCACTTTGCTGTTTATCTTCCAACTCCATTCATATTTGCTTGGTCTTCATGGAATTGTGATCTACCAGGCCTTTATGCTCTGCAAAATTCTAAACAACCAGTATCAACATACTTTTTTTGGGTTTGTTTGTTTTAGTTCACAAAGCTTTAAGTATTATGGTTTACTACGCTGGGGCTGATGGGCTATTGCCAAACAAAATTAGAGAGCGAGTTCATCCGTGTTATTGCAGTGGGGGGAAAGGCCTGCCTAATCATAACTGTATCATTTGCTAAGGGAAAAAAATGAAATATAATTTAACTCTCTAAACTTTTCACCAGACAGAAACCACATTACTGAACCAGGACAGGAGGACCTCGGTTGCATCCTGCGGTGGTCCAATATTTCATATGACATGCTCCAGGGTTCACTGATTGCAGCTTGGCCAATTTCATTAGAAGAGATTAGAAAGCCTTCCAACCGTGGTCATGTGGAAAAAGCCTGCGGGAAGATATTTGTATTTCAGACTTTTCTTAGTCCTTGACAAGTTAAAAAAAAATCAATAATAATCTATGAGTTATTGGCTAAATACAGATCACCTTCTGAGTTCAATGAAGATGACTGATAGAGGCTTTTAGACTTCTGTATTTTTAAATAAATAATCTGTAAATAGACTAGTTTTCATAAGCATATAAGATGGCAATAGAATCTCCTACATGTTGTATTCACATATATTTTCATGCACATTGTTTGATTTGAAGAAATCACATCTTAAGACACAATTTAACATGAGATTTTGTAAGTCAATAATGTATATTTGCTTCACAGCTGTCTCAGGCCTTAGGTAATAAAAGTCTCATATAGTCAATAGTTCTACTATAGCATAATTGCAATTACTTCAGCTTAGTAAAGGGAGTTTGGCAGTAAATAAACCACTTCAGGGTGGAGAGTGCCTCTTTTTGATAGTCATCATTGAAGCTTCACGTCAAAACTTCAGGTGAAAAAGAATAAGCACTGCAGAGGTTCCCCATCAACTCCTAGCACTAATGTTTACATTTGACCTCTCTCTTTTAACTCTGTACTCATTCATAATGAGTGTGACAATAGAAACATGAGCACTATTTCCTAACTGTCATTGCTGGACAAATTTCCACTGAGGGAAGGAATGTCTAGTGAGAGAGAGGAAGAAGGAGAAGAAGGAGAAGAAGGAGAAGAAGGAGAAGGAGAAGGAGAAGGAGGAGGAGGAGGAGGAGGAGAAGGAGAAGAAGAAGAAGAAGAAGAAGAAGAAGAAGAAGAAGAAGAAGAAGAAGAAGAAGAAGAAGAAGAAGAAGGAGAAGGAGAAGGAGAAGGAGAAGGAGAAGGAGAAGGAGAAGGAGAAGGAGAAGGAGAAGGAGTAGTAGTGGTGGAAGAAGAAGAAGAAAGAGGAGGAGCAGGGGAAGGGGAGTGGGGAGAGGGAGAGAGAGAGGGAGAAAATAGAGAGAGGGAGGGGGAGGAGATAAGGAGAAGAGGAGAAGGAAAAGAAGAAAGGAAGAAGAGGAGAAGAAGGAGAAGAAGAAGAGGAAGAAGAAGAAGAAGAAGAAGAAGAAGAAGAAGAAGAAGAAGAAGAAGAAGAAGAAGAAGAAGAAGAAGAAAAGAAGAAGAAGAAGAAAAGAGGAGGAGGAGGAGAAGGAGGAGAAGAGGAGGGGGAGGAAGAGAATTTAGTAAATCTCAGATTAAATTAGGAGTGGTAAAAAGTTTTACCTCTTGTTCTGAGGATATTAGGGCTTCTCTGGGATCCCCCTGTCTCTTGCAGAGAAATATGCAGGTTGATGTAGCTGGGCATTCCTCAGTGCCCAGGGAAGCTAGAGTAAGGCTCCTTGAGAACAGCCCAGTCATCCTCTGGATTAAAAATCAAGTCAGTCCTGGAGCATCATGTGTTTGGTAATGGGGATCAATGATGATTTCACGGTTTTGTGGGGAGGTGCCAACCCCGCTATTACAATCAAGTCATCACATGAAGATGACCTTTGTTTATAGACATGAGCAGAGACAGACTGAGTATGATGAATAACAATGACAAAATCTGAGGAAACTCAGCTTGTTGAAAAGCACTGTGCAGTGATTACACCAAAATTGAAAGCAATTTTAATGCTATAACTTTGAGTATTATTTATGCAACTGGTGAAGGCTGTATATTCAAGCTGGAAGCTAAGAATTTTGGCCCACGTCCAAATCTCCATTAAAATAGAATGCTTAGTTCTGCTCAAGACATTCCGCTGGGAACTAAACATCTCTCCTGGCTACTCTGCTCAATATAGGACAGGTGGCATAGCATTTGAAAAACGCTTTCTGCAGTGCCCAAAGTTATCACTGTTGTATTGCTCAGATGGAGAGAGTGATTGGCTTCTGAAAATTAAGCCAAACTTGATTCTGGGAAGTAAAAGCAGCCCAGTTAGTCTGAGTTCTAACCTGCTCCGCATTTCTGGTTGTTTTACCATTGGGCTCAAAGTGATTCTCAGGCCGGGAAGAAACTCAGTGCTCATTAGGACTTTCATTATAATAATCTCTGTTGATCCATTCACACAACCCTCTTCCTTTATTCTTCAGACCCAAAGATCAAGGAGCAAGGAGTGCTTCATTAAAGGAAGCTGTGCTACCACCCTAGAAAGTTGTGCAAGGGCATCTCAAGGACTGAGAAGAATGCTAGTTGTTCATTATACACTGAATCCAGGGGAAATATGCTTGCCACAGAGGTTCTAAGGAGAACAAAGCAATCAAACAAAATGAGGGCTAAAATGATACTGTGAACCTGGTGGCTTTTGTAATTTTTGTGGAAGGATGGAAGTAAAAGCCAGCTTGCTATGAGATGGGGAACATAGATGTGGTTAAAAAAAAAAAAAAAAAAAAAAAAAGAGACAACCGGCTTAGACCTCTAATGCCAGACGACTTAATCTCTGCTATATATAAAGAGATCAATTATCCCTGTGAGAAGAAAATCAACACATCCTTTGCTTTCAACAAGTACAGAAGCACGTGATACTAATTGTCATTTATTGGCCATCTGCAATAGATCAAGAGATGGTGTACCAAACTCATTTTAACTTACAACCATGTAAAGTGGGCACTGTCATTCCTATTTCACAAAAGGAGAAAAAAGGTGATTGAAGAGGAGGAAAAAGGAGGAGGATGAGGAAGAGGAGAAGGAGTAGGAGGCAGAGGAGAAGCAGAAAGAGAAGAAGGAGAAAGAAGAGGAGAAGGAGAAAGAAGAGGAGGAGAAGGAGAAAGAGGAGGAGGAGGAGAAAGAGGAATAAGAAGGAGGAGGAGGAGGAAAAGGAGAAAGAGGAGGAAGAGAAGGAAGAGAAGGAAAAAGAAGAGGAGGAAGAAAGAGGAGTGGACGGAGGGAGAGGAGGAGGAGGAGAAGATAGAGGAAGGGGAGAAGGAAGAGGAGGAAGAACAAGAGGAGGAGGAGAGGAAGAAGAGGAGGAGGAGGAGAGGAAGAAGAGGAGGAAGAGAAGGAAGAGGAGGAGGAGAAGTAAAAGAGGAGGGAGGGATGGAGGAGAAGGAGGAAGAGGAGTAAAGAGAAAAAGGGTAAGAGGCAGGAGAAGAAGAAGAGGAGGAAAAAGATGATGACAACAACAAAACTGAAATTGAGACAGTTGAAAAAGCTGGTTGCAGTCATAAAACTTTTAAGCAGAAAAGCCTTCCAAGTCTTCCACTGGCTTTAAATTGTAGGACTATTCATTCATGATGAAGACCATCATGTTAGTAAGCAAATTGTTCAAAAGTAAAATATATACATACACACACACACACACACACACACATATATATATATATATATACTAGAAGAAAAAGTTAATCTTTCCACCAATTAATTTGCAAGCAGCAAATTTGAAAAGACAACAGATAACTGACATTGGAAAACAGACATACATTAGTATTTTCTCTGCAATTTAAATCACAAAATAGATGAAAATGTAGATGAAAAATTGCAGTGGAGTGGGCAGATTGCCACTTGACTGAAGGTGCTAGCAAAGGAAAGGGGATAATATGTCCCTGAGAAGGCTGGTGGCTCAGTCACAAAAGAAATATGGCCCAGGAAGTGCTATGAAGGGTAATTCCACAGAAACTATGTGATACCTACCTGTACAAGTTGACCCCAGTTCTAGTCCCCTCCTCAGCTGGTTTGGTGCTGATACAGATGAACTCTCTTGGCTCTAAAATGAAGAAAAAGTCCAAAGGAATGGTTCACGATGCTGGCTACACATTTGAATCACAGGAGGTGCTTTAGAATCTACAGGTTCCATTACATCAAGCTCTCAGAACCAAATCCCCATTTACAATAGCTACACACAAACCCAAATACCTAGGAATACAGTTAACTATGGAGGTGAAAGATCACTACAAGGAAAACTAAAAAACCCCGCTAAAAAAAAACATAGATGACACAGAAAATGGAAAAACATTCCATGCTTATGAATTGGAAGAAAAAATATTGTTAAAATTGCCATACTGCCAAAAGCAATTTAAGATTCAATGCCATTCCTTTCAAACTACCAATGTCATTTTACACAGAGTTGGAGAAAATTATTTTAACATACATATGGAACCAAAGAAGAGCCTGAATAGCCCAAGCAGTCCTAAGCAAAAAGAATAAAGCTGGAGGTATCACATTACCTGACTTCAAACTATCCTACAAGGCTATAATAACCAAAACGGCATGGTACTCGTTCAAAACAGGACACATAGCTCAATGAAACAGAATTGAGAGCTCAGAAATAAAGCTGTACACCTAATAGAGAGCCCAGAAATAAAATAAAGCTGTATAGCCATCTAATCTTCAACAAAGTTAACAAAAATAAGCAATGGGGAAAGGATACCCTATTCAAAAAATTGTGCTGGGATAAGTGATTAGCCATATATAAAAGAATGAAGTTGAACCCCTATCACATAGCATATGCAAATATTAACTAAAAATGGATGAAAGATTTAAATATAAGACTGCAAACTATAAAAATCCTAGAAGAAAACCTAGGAAACACCATTCTGGACATGAGCCTTTAGAAAGAATTTATGACTAAGTCTTCAAAAGCAATTTCAATGAAAACAAAAATTGACAAGTGGGACCTAATTTAACTACAGAACTTGTGTACAGTAAAGAAAACTGTCAACAGAGTAAACAGGTAATCTATAGAATGGGGGAAAATATTATCAACCTATGCATTTAACGAAGGCCTAATATCCAGAAACTGTAAGAAACTTTAACAATTCAACAAGCAAAAACCAACCCCATTTTTAAAAAATGGGCAAAAGATGACACTTCTCAAAAGAAGACATACAAACAACCAGCGAACATGAAAAAAAAGTCCACATAACTAATCATCAGAGAAATGCAAATCACAACCACAATGAGATATTGTCTCACACCAGTCAGAATGGCTATTATTAAAAAGTCAAAAAACAACAGGTGCTGGTGAGGCTGCAGAGAAAAGGAAATACTTATATGCTGCTGGTGGGAAGGTAAATTAGCTCACCCACTGTGGAGAGCAGTTTGGAGATTTCTCAAAGAAATTAAAATAGAACTACCATTTGATTCAGCAACCCCATTTCTGGGAATACACACAAGGGAAAATAAGTTGTTCTACCAAAAAGACTCATGTACTCCTATATGCATTGCAGCATTATTCTCAGGAGCAAATATATGGAGTCAACAGAGAAGCCCATTAACAACGGAATGGATAAAGAAAATGTGATACATATATACCATGGAATACTATGCAGTCATTAAGAAGAACAAAACCACATCCTTTGCAGCAACATGGATGCAGCTAAAAGGCATTATTCTAAGTGAATTAATGCAGGAAGAAAAAAACAAATACCACTTATTCTTACTCATAAGTGGGAGCTGAACATTGAGTACACAATACAACAGGGACAAGATGGGAGTACAAAGAAGGGAACAGTAGACACTGGGGCCCACTAGAACAGTGAGGGAGGGGCTGCAAGGCATGAAAAGCTATCTATTAAATACTATGCTTACTACCTGGGTGATGGGATCAGTTGTATCCCAAATCTCAGCATCACACAATATACGCAGGTAACAAATCTGCACATATGCCACTGAATCTAAACTAAAAGTTGGGGAAAAAGAACTCAGGCTCTCGGTGGATGAGACTCCATCAACAGTATTTTCTCAGATATTATATTGGGCAATCACAATTTAAAACCACTGATTTAGTTCTTTAACCCAGTGGTCCTCAAATATGGACTGGAACCCAGCAGAATTCACATCACCTAGACACTTGTTCCAGATACAAATTATTGGACCCCACCGCGACAGATAACCCAAAATCTCTGGATATATTTGAACCCATGTTCTAGGCAATTTTGATGCCAGAAAAATTTGAGAGCTGCTGCTTTAACTCTTTTCTTCTCAGAGGGTGCTTCAAAGAACCTCAGCATCACATGCAGGTTGGTAAAGCTATGGCATCTGAGAACTCATCCTAGACACTGAATCAGAATCTGCACTTCATCAACATCTCCAGGGGACTGCATCTTAAAGTTTAAGGAGTGTGAATTCCTAGTCCTTAAGGTACCATCCATCTCTTTTCCTGACTATACTTTTGGTTCCCATCTAGATGATCCTACAAGGCAAGAATATAATGATCAAAATGTTGGCTTCCCATTATGAGGGAGTGGGAAGTGAGAATGTGTGGGTTTGTGTATGATGGTTCATGTAGGTGCCTATGAATATCCTGTTTCTCCCTACTTTGAGTAAACAGTATTGCATGCAACACAAGAGAGACAAGACAATTTCCTGCCCTATCAAGGCCCAGAACCACTGGTATGTGCCCATTACCTGGGTCATAAGGAGAAGAGAAGACTAGAGCCTCCAATTGGCTTGCAGGTGGAGAGGGAAGATAGGAGAGAGACATGAAAGCACTGGCTTTCCTCTGCTCCTCCCCAAATCCAGAGTCTTCATTTCATCTGCTCAGTCCATATCCCATGGATAATCCTCATTCCTTTTCTCTTCAAGGTTCCTCTAAACTTGCTTTCTTCCTACCATCAGACAGCACCTGTGATTTGCATTAGGCATCCTGGAAAATGTTCTGCTGTTCTCCCTTTTCTCTTCTCCTCTATCCTTGTTCTACTGTAGTCATTCACCTCCTCCTCATCTTCCCTGGGCAGCAGAACTGTGATTAAAGATCAGGTTAAGACAGGGAGACTGGAGAGAGGAAAATCTGACCCAGATTTTCATGCAGCTGAACTCTTCATGCAACCGAGGTCCTATCAAACACACAAATCCACACAAAAATTGGAAGTCAAGTGAAGAACTCAGACGTCCCCACAAACTGATGGAGAAAGCATTGAGTTTTCTATGGGGTCAGTGTCTGGAGTTGATCCCTTGAGCAGCTTTCTGATGTCAAGCACCTATTGCATTTGTTTCCAGCCAGAGTTTTCCTAACAGGTGAATTCTGTTAAATGGTTTAAAGGGATGCTTCCTAAAACTCAGCCTGAAGCTTAGGCTTGGAATTTCTTGGAAACACTTAACGACGCTCTCTTTATAAAAACTAGTTGAAGTGTCATCTCCTGTCTGAAAAGTCAACTGTGCCCCAAAGAGTGGCATCTCTAGTGTGTTCTAATATCTCTCAGATCTCATGGAGGGGAAGCTTTGTTTGCGGTGGGCTTGGAGAATTTTGCTGGCTGATGTTGTCTATTCTCTTTGTTGCAAATCTGGGGAGGTTTTATTGTCCTTCAGTCTTGAGACCCCTTTCTGGGGGTCCTGTAACTCTGAGGGGTTGGTGACATCTATACATCTATATTTATGTGGCTTCTCTATCTGTTATGTTTTGAGAGTAGGGTGTATTTTAAAAAATGAGATGCCTTTGCTTTCTGTATAAAACAGAAATACTCACTGGACACACATTTGTAAGCCCCCCACTGCCCCCTCTCCCCAAAAAAGTGTCTGTGACAGGTCTCAATCAGTTTAGAGGTTTATTTTGCCAAGGTTGAGGACAGACACAGGAAAAAGTGACACAGGTCACAGTAAGATTTATGGCCCCCACTTTTTCCAAACAGTGTTTTGAGGGCTTCGATATTTAAAGGGGAAGAAGCAGGCAGAAGGGAAAAGAGGAAAGAACAAAACAGGAAGGTGAGACAAGTGGTTGCATTCTTTTGAGGTTTTGATTAGCACTCACAGAATCCTCATGTTGCATATGAAAGGAGAGGGCAGAGGAACAGTCAGTTATACATTTCTCCTGTGCTCAGTAAGTCTGCACTTTACATAAGATAATGTAAACATAGAGTAGAAGAAGTCAAATATACATTCACCTCAGGGTGGCCAGAGAGCCGATTTCTAGTCTCCTATTGTCCCATACCTGTGGAGATAATCTAAGTTACATTGTGAGAGTGAAGGAGGCCACCTGGGGAGATATCTGTTTAGGAACAAACCAGTCCTGAACCGACAACTCAACAACGGATTTGAAAGAACTGACAGTTTTTCTTTGTAAAACCTTGAATTTTGCTTTCATCAAGGGAATTTTGCTTTCCCTTTGTTTGGGAAGATACTATTCAAAGGATGTCATAAACACACACACACTCACACGTGTGCATGGCAAAATACTCAGTTTTATGTGCTCGAAAATAATTAATAGTTTTTCTGGGTCTGTAGTCCACTGAAAGCTATTCAGAAGAATGTAACTGTTCAACTCCTTGGGTTCCCTTTAGCCCTAGGGTCTCTTGGTTCCTTGTATGAATCTGACAGAGCCATGGAGTTCTACTTTAATGGCTCTAATTGTGACTTTCCCTATTTTCAGTGTAAGGATTCCATTGTGTATTAGGAGTGGATATATGATGCTTATGATTTCCTAATGCACAGTTATTCATCCCAGATGGTGACAGCTATATTAGAACATGGCTTTTGGTTTCATGACTTTAACCTCTATGAAAGGAAAATATCTTGGACCCCCCAAAATCACTAAGCTAAAGGGAAAATTCAAGTTGGGAACTGCTTAGGGCCAACCTGCCCCACCTTCTATTCAAAGTCACCCCTCTACTCACTGAGATAAATGCATATCTGATTGCCTTCTTTGGAGAGGCTAATCAAAAACTCAAAAGAATACAATCATTTGTCTCTTATCTACCTATGACCTGGAAGCCCCCTCCCATCTTTGAGTTGTCCTGCCTTTCTAGACTGAACCAGTGTTCATCTTACACATGTTGATTGACGTTTCATGTCTCCCTAAAATGTGTAAAACCGAACTGTGCTGTGACCACCTTGGGCACATGTTGTCAGGACCTCCTGAGGCTAGGTCATGGGCACACGTCCTCAACCTTGGCCAAATAAACTCAGATTTTTGGAGTTCATACCTCTATCGGATGGAAGGGAATTTGTTCCCACAGTGGGGAGATTGGAGAGTATCCATGCCCTATCTGCAGTCAGGGTCAGGTTAGAGTGTTCAGAAATCCCTAGAGATAATCTGTCAAATGACCATAAAAAATATGCTTGGTTATTATAATGGAGAATATCCCTTTATGTTTCATTTGTGTTGTAACTGTGAGTTTTGTGTTCTGTGTTTTGACCCACAGCTGAACTTGTAAAACTATATTTCTTCCTTCTTTCATAAAAATGAAAATGATAAAAAAGAAAACAAATAATACCAAAAGTTTATTTATTGCAAAGAATAGTGATCATCCCATTAGCATAGCCTGCCACTGTAACATATTTGTTTTTTCTACTTGTCTAGAAATTTCTTCCTCTCTTATTAAACTCTCTCAATTTTAAAGCTGAATTTGCATGCACTTGTTTTTCCTCTAACATTCAAATGGATAGAGCTGACATCAGTGTTGAAGGACAGGATGTAGATTCCAACCATAATGTCCTACTGAGTTTCTTAGCTTCTTTGAGTGTTGCAAATATTCTGCTTTTGTAATAATTTGAAATACATTTTGAGGAAACAGTCTGTTTGCCTTTGAAGAACACTAAGTGAATTCAGTCTTTTACATTTAGTGGAGCTTCCATTCTCATTGTCTTAAGGAGTAGACGAGTTTATATAAACATGAAATAAATTGTAATCTACAAAAGTTGTTGAACTCCTAGTGCTCCAAGTGTTCTAAGAGAAGCCCTTCTTTTACAGAATTTGCCACGTCACAAAGAGGATAAAATCAGATCTTCAGTAGTGTTGACTACTGCATGGGAACTAAATAATTTGGATTGATAAGGGAAAATAATTCTAACCCAGCAGAAAAGTAGTAGGAACTGGCAACTGGATTCACCCCTAATGAATTGGATGGATTAACACAGTTTCAAGAGGAAAAAAGGTGAACTATTTAGATCTCAGTCATTAACATATAATGAGCTCCATTTGAGCCAACCAATCCTCAACTGGTAGAGCCGGAATTTGAGTGAAACTACTTTTCTCCGTGAAATAGCAAATAACACAGAAAAGCTTTTGCTTCTAGTCCTGCACTTTTTAAAGCTTTTAATTGAGGTATGATTGACAAATTAAAAAATGTGCAAATTTACAGTGTACCACATATTTTATAATGTTGTATAGGTTTAATGACAGAATTTGTTTTCTTTTTTATTGTATAGCACCTTTTTTTTCCCAAGAAGGTCTTCAAAGAGGATATTATTCTTCATGTGTATGTATGAGAAAGTCATAAGAAGTTTTCATCTATTGGTTTTGAATTTTCTTTTATTACCATGAACATTTCTCAACTGATGCTTTAAAATTTATCCCCAGGAGTCTCTATAATAGAGCAATTACATTTGTCTTTCTATTTGTCCAGAGCCTAGACAGACTCTTCCTCCGCTTTATTCCTTTTTTTCCCCATGCAGAGACTAGAGAGAACTTGTGAAACTAGGCCTCATAAAACTTAAGAAATTAACACCAGATGGCCATGGATAGCCCCCCAATGTTCCCGGAACTCAAACAGAAAAACAATTCCAGGAATGTACATCAGGGGGTCCAGCCCTAAACAGTTCTAGGAAAGTATCGCATGAGGTCCAGCCCTAAACCATTCCAGGAAAGAAACCCATAAGGTCAAGCCCCGACCAATCAGAACCAGACACCTTGCTCAGGCCATAGCCAGACCCAATCATCTTGCGCCTTAAGCTTTGTTTGAACTTCGCGCCAAAAGCTGTGTTTGAACTTGTGTTTGCCTATATAAACAGCCTGTAATAAGCGTTCGGGGTCCCAGGGGCCAACTTAGAGCTTGGGACCCTAGTGCGCTAGCAATAAATAACTCTCTGCTGTGAATCTCGTGTCGGTGATCCTTCGCGGCGACCCCTGCCCAGGAGGGAATCGAGAGTTCGGTTCCAACACTTGAAATGATCATTTAAAAAAATTACCCGCATTGAATATTTTAGATGCATAAAACTACAAAATAGGAATTCTATTAAAAGATATTTTTGTTTACTTAAAATCCAGGTTTCAGGTTCTAAGTAGAAATGACTAATGAGTTAAATTTACTCTTAAATTCAAAGGACAATGTATTAGCCTGTTTTCACGCTGCTAATAAAGACATACACAAGACTAGGGAGGAAAAGATGTTTAATGAACTTACAGTTCCACGTGGCTGGGGAGGCTTCACAATCATGGCAGAAGGCAAGGAGGAGCAAGTCACATCTTACATGAATGGCGGCAGCCAAGGAGAGAGCTTGTGCAGGAAAACTGCCCTTTATAAAACCATCAGATGTCATGAGACTTGCTCACTATCGCGAGAGGAGCACAGGAAAGACTTGCCCCCGTGATTCAATTACCTCCAACCAGGTCCCTTCCACAACATGTAGAAATTCAAGATGAGAATTGGGTGGGGACATAGCCAAACCATATTAGACAAGTTCAGTGATAGATGAAAAGATAGATTCTCAAGATATGTACTGTAAATATAAGACTACAGAGATAGAACTCTATGCATAACTTTCTTCGCTCCCCCATTTTCATGTACTCCTCTTTCCTAAAAATGAGAGAGCCTCACTCAAGTATTTATAGACTTGGAATCTGGAATAACCTTTACCTAGGGATATCCTCCCATCAATTTCCACTGCAATCTAAATAAGCATGTAAACAAAGCAGTTGACCTCACAGTGTCCCTCCTATTACTGTTCTTAATTCAAGAATTGGGAGCCAAGCATGATGGCTCATGACTGTAATTCCAGCACTTTGGGAGGAGAAGAGGGAGGATTGCATGAAGCCAGGAGTTTGAGACCAGCTTGGGCAACATAGCAAGAGCACATCTCTACAAAACTTTGAAAAGAATTAGCCAGGTATGGCGGTGCACACTTGTAGTCCCAGCTACTCAGGAGGCTGAGACAGGAAGATCACTCAAGCCCAGCAGTTTGAGGCTGCAGTGAGCTGTGGCTAAGATTGTGCCACTGCACTCTAACTTGGGCAACAGAGTAAGATCCTGTTTACAAAAAAAAAAAGAAGAAGATGACAAGGAACCTCACTTGTCAACCTTCAATAATGAGATTCAGTATATAAAATAAAGTGTAGAGTTTAGTCTAGTGCAAAGCTTGAGAATAGTCAGGTAGGACCTGCAGATTCTGAGAGAAGAGGGTCAGTGCCGCAAAGGGGAGAAGTTCAAGTTTCACTTACATAGGCTGAGACAAGGGTTTAGCAAGATTACAACATTTTTCATACAAGGTCAGTACATACATTATGGGAATGTGATTGGTTGCAGCTTGTGACCTGATGAGGAAGTTTGCTTTAACTTTAATTCTATCAGGAGGGGCAATGGTCTTCCAGGGGTCTTGTCTCTGGGGTCAATTTGATCTTTCTTAATCACTTACATTAAAAAAGCAGATGTTTCAGCTACATATTACATATTAGGGTGGGGTGGCTATGCCAATGGCACACCTGGTCCAACCAATCTTTCATGCCTGTGTAAATCAGATGCCGCCTCCTCAAACTCATCTATAAAACTTCCTGCATTTCACCACAAACCTGGCAACCCATTTTTCTCCAGGACCCCTCTCTGCACAGAGAGCTCTCTCTTTCTTTTGCCTATTAAATTTCTGCTCTTAACCTCACTCTGGTGAGTCTGCTTCAAGTTTTCTTTGGCCATGGGACGAGGAACCTCAGGTATTACCCCAGACAATGACGCCGCTTCATTAGCATGAGGGCTTCTATATATTTCTAGTCTTCCAGGAAGAACAGAGGCTGGCCACCCCACCCTAATCTTTTATTATGCAGATGAGTTGTCAACCTAGCTGGTGCCATGTTGCCTGTTCCTTTACTGCACAAGTGGTTGACAAAGAAAAGGGAAGATAGAGCCTCCATGTTGAATATGCCTGGCCCCCAGGTAGCCTTTTCCTATTGGCACAGCTGCCGGTATTTACCTGTGCAAGTTTTCAGCTTGCTTATCTGTGTCTGCAGCTCGATTTTTCAGGCTGCTCTTTGTTAGAAAAGAAATGATTTGGGAGCTGCTTTTTGTTAAAAGGATAATTCAAAAATAAATTTAAAAAATAATAAATAAGTAAATACATCACAGTCGAGAGTGGTCTGATAATTTACTTGATAGCACCTGTTCCTAGGGAGTTTAGCAAGACTGTGTCTTTTCTTATAGCCATAGACACCTAGGGAGTTGCTGTGCCAGCCAAGCCATGAGCCCTAGGCCCATAGGTAACTTTTTGTCTCCTTAATTTCAGGAACTATCTTATTAATAGTTTTAAATTGGTGTCTATTTTGGTCTGTCAAATCACACTTATGTCATTTACACAGAAAATATCCACAGTCATCAATAAAGCCATACAAATAAATAAGTTTGTTTCTAAAAGGAAATACATATATAAGAAAAAAATACACATTTGGATTCTAAAATATTGTTTTTCCTTTTTTCTTTTCTTTTTTTCTTTTTTGAGATGGAGTCTCTCTCTGTTGCCCAGGCTGGAGTGCAGTGGCACGATCTTGGCTCAATGCAACCTCTGCATCCCAGGCTCAAGCAATTCTCCTGCCTAGCCTCCTGAGTAGCTGGGACCACAGGCACAAGCCTCCAATGCCTGGCTAATTTTTGTATTTTTTTGTAGAAACAGGGTTGCACCATGTTGCCCAGGCTGGTCTCAAACTCCTGAGCTCAAAGTGATCTTATCTGCCTCAGCTTTCCGAAGTGCTGGAATTATAGCCATGAGTCACGGCACCCAGCTCAGATTTCACAATATCTCTTATGCATTAAAACTAAAATCACTCTTTTTGTTATTTGTCCCCCCTGCCAAAATTAACGAGAATGTATCCATTGCTAAGCCATGTGCCTTTATATTAGTGATTCTCAAATTGTAGTCCTAAGAGAAGCAAAAATAAGCCTTAGAATTAAAAAAATGTATAAATTTTTGCATCTCAACCCAGACCCACAGAATTAGAAACTCTCTGAAATTAAGAATCTATAACTCTGTTTTATGTAGCCTTCTACCTATGCTGTTAGATAACTGTGATTTTACACTTGTCCTTAATGAGAGAAATTACAAGTGGTGGTTTTGGGCTGGCATGTAAGCAATAGGAGAGAATTAATGATAGGTGGCATAAATGCAAAATGTAGTTACATAGAGAAAAATTCCAATGGTATCGTAAAGAGTGTGTTCTTAATTTTTCAGACAATAGGAAGTGTAGCATTTGGAACACCGAACCATAGTTTGCTGTTGTATCTCTTGACTTCCCTGCAGTCTGTGGTCACCAGCATCAGATTGTGAAGTCTCATTTATTTATCAAAATATTTCCTTAGGATTGACTTCAGCCTCTATTTCAATCATCTTTGATTAGAGTGTGATCATTTGTGTTGCTAACAGCAGCACTGCTTAGCTTCCTTCAGATTGAACACTTGCATTGTATCGTCTACAATTGCATTTTAATTCAGTCATACCTCCAAAGTGGTTTTGTTCCAGAACATTGCAATGGGGACAAGCACTGCAAACTTTAGACACATGAGGCCAAGCAACTGTGGTCCATCAGAGCTTCTGTGGTGACTGCAGTCCATCTGATGCAGGGCAGGAGAGCCCCAACATTGGGTGAGGTGGTGGTGTTAAATAGCAACTTTTATTGCAGCAGCAGTGCACAGCCGCCGCAGAGGTACTGCTCCTTGTAGAGCTGGGTTACCCTATAGGCAGTGCACCCAGAGTAGCAGCTCAGAGGCAGTTCTTCAGTCATATTTATGCCCACTTTTAATTATATGCAGATTAAGGGGCAGATTATGCAGAGGTTTCTAGAAAAAGGATGGTAACTTCCAGGTGGTTGGGACATTGCCATGGAAAGGGCTGGTAACTCCTCGGTGTTGCCATGGCAATGGTAAACGGGCATGGTACACTGGTGGGCGTGTCTTATAGAAAGCTGCTTTCACCCTGTCCCTGTGTTAGCTAGTCCTCCATTTGGTCCAGTGTGCAAGCCCCATCCTTGGAGTTGAGTCTGCCTCCTACCTCACATCCATGGTCTATGCTCTAGACCACTACATCCTAGGACGGAAGGATGCTCAATGTGTCTTGAAGTCTCCTTGGCTCTTCCATGCCCGGCTCTATAGGACATATTTCTAGAGCTGGACATCGTGCTCCAACGTCAGGAACTCTGCAGTTTTACATCTGTCTTCACCAACTGTTCAGTGTTGGTGGTAGAAATACTTCTCACAGAGCAGGACCACAATCTCAATCCAGAAAATCAGCAGACAAAAGCACAGGGAAACCACAACCCTCCCCGTGGGTATTTTGTGTACAGGGAAACTTCAACCCTTTACAAACATCTACTTTTCTCTTCTACCTGTACGACTTTACATCAAAGAGTGGAAATGAGTGAATTGATCCTGAAACCCGAAATTAGTATAGTCAAGCCAACCCTGAAGACAACAGAAATACAAAAACAGAAAAAGATGTGTAGAAAAGATAATGTAGAACTATAAAATCTCAAATATGATTTTTGGAGCAAGCAATATATGATCTAAACTATATGCACACACATAAAGAGGAAAAGGCCACAAGTAAATATGAAGAAATGGTAAGGAGAGAAACAGTAAAAAATATGATATATTCGGTGACATACTCATGAGTTCACAAATAAACGAACACATTTAAAAAAGTAAATATTCAGGATTATATAATTGGTTAAAATTGATTCAAAAAGACATACAGTCTGTAACCGTTTTTCTTGAAATAATATGCAAAAATGCTAGAGAAACAAAAACAAAACAAAAAATACAAACTCCACAAACTCGAAAGATGCAGCTGGCTCAGATGATTTTGCAAGGAAAAATCTACCAACTTTTTAAAGAAAAGTTTATTGCAGTGCTTTTTTAACAGTAGCAGAACCCTCAAAATAGCACATGGGAATTTTATGAAGTAGAAATGGAGCAGACATCTGACAAGGTCACATATACACAAGCATTTGACACACTCGCACCTGGAAAAGTAGACTTGCTTCATCAATTGTTTACAGGGTGGTCTTAAAATCCCCAACAAGGATGTGAAAGGTTTAAATTCCTCTCTCTCTCCCCACTCCCTCCTTCTTCCTCCATCCCTCCCTCTATTCCCTCCCTTCTGTTACTCTCACTCCCTCTCTCCTTCTGTTTCTCTCCCTCCCTCTCCCCTGATTCCCTTCTTCTCTCTCCCTCTCTCTCCCTCCCTACCCCTCTCTTCCTCTGTCTCGCTATCTCTCTGTATCTCTCTCTCTGTTTCTCCCTTTCTCCCTCTCTGTCTCTCTCCCTCCCACCTTCCTTTCTGTTTCTCCCTTCTCTGTCCTCTCTCTTTTCTCATTTTCTCTCCCTTCCTCTCTCTCCCTCTCTGTCTCTCTCCCTCCCACCTTCCTTTCTGTTTCTCCCTTCTCTGTCCTCTCTCTTTTCTCATTTTCTCTCCCTTCCTCTCTCTCCCTTTCTGTCTCTCCCTCTCTTTCCCCTTCTTCCTCCTCTCTCTCCCTTATCTCCCTCTTCCTTTCTCTTGCTCCCTCTGTCTCTCTTTTTCTTTGTCTCCCTCCTTCCCTCTCTGTCTCTCCCACCCCTCTTCCTCTGCCCTCTCTCTCTCTCTGCCTCCCTCCCCTTCTCTCTCCCTCTTCCTTCCTCTCCCTTCTTCTTCTCTCTATGTCCCTCTCACTCCTTCTGTCTCTCCCTCTCTCTCACTCTCTGGCTCTCTCTCTCTCACTCCCTCTTTTCCTCTCTGTCACTCTTTTCCCTTAATTCCTCTCTCTTCATCTCCTCTCCTTCTATCAGTTTTACTTCCTATGCTTCATATATTTTTGGAGCTCTGTGATTCACTCCATATACATAAAAACTCATATGCCTTCCTGTCTATACATTTCACTATTTTTTTTCCAGTAAGGAATGGTCTTCATCTCCATTAACAGTCATCCTCTTCATATCTACTCCAATGAGGGTAGCAAAGCCACTCTGGCTGCCTTCTCTTCAGTGGCAGCATGGCAATTCTTCTACCTTAATACATTTCAGTCTGCATCTTTATAGTAAATACATCCTTAAAGGAAACAACATGGAGTGGGGTCATGCTTTTTTAAATCAGTCTGGGAATCAGTCCTTTAATTTGAGCTTTGGTTCCATCTTTGTACAATGCGATGTTTGCTACAGTTGGGTTTAAATATGTCAGCTTGACATTTATTTTCAATTTGTTCCATCTGTTCTTTATTCCCCTGCTCTCCCACATGCTTCTGTGTTGAGTAGACTTTTACTATTTAATTTTAATTGATTTAAAATTTGTTTAGGTATTTCTAATTTTTTTCAGTAATGAATTCAGGGGTTACAATATCCATATTAGACTGTGAGCTAACCTTCGATGCATTATGCGATTATACATTATGCAATTTGATGTGTGAGATGAGAAACCCATCTCACGCATTAAATTGCTCTGGGTGAGTGACTCTGGGTGAGTTAGTGACTGAGTGGTAAGTGAATGTGAAGGCCTAGGACATTATTGTACGTGCTGTAGACTTTGCAAACACCTAGGCTACACTCAATTTATTAAAATATGTTTCTTCTTTCAATAACAAATGAAATTTAGCTTACTGTAACCTTCTTACTTTATACATTGTTTTAATTTTTTGACCCCTTTAAATAATACATCTTAAAACAAAAACACCAAAAATATTTTCTTCTTTATATTTTTATTCTACAAGCTTTTCTCTTTTATTTATTTTGTTTGTTTGTTTGTTTATTTGTTTTAGAGACAGGATCTCCCTCTGTTGCCTAGACTGTAGTACAGTGGTGCGATCATGGCTTACTGCAGCCTCGAACTCCTGGACTCAAGCAATCCTCTCGCATCAGCCTCCTGAGTAGTTGGGACTATAGGCACACACCGCCATGCCCAGCTAATTTTTTATTTTATTTTAGAGACAGGGTTGCATTCTGTTCCCCAGGTTACTCTTGATCCCAAGTGATCCTCCTGCCTCAGCCTCCCAGAGTGCAAAGATTATAGACATGAGCCTCCATTCCTGGCCTACAAGATTCTTTCTATTTGTAAATTAAAATTTTTTCCTTTCAATACTTTTTAAATTTTTTTAGTGAAAACCAAGACAGAAACGCACACATTAGCCTAGGCTCACACAGGTTAGGATCATCAAGACTTCAACAGAAGACAGGAATTTTTCAGCTCTACCAGAGAGACCAGGGTTATTTATGTGGACCTATGGGACTATGGTTGTTTATGTGGTTGGTCATTAGCTGAAATGTCATATGTGGTGCATAACTGTATTTATGACACTTATTTTCAACTCCTTGTCATATAAGTCCAATATATAGGCCATCTCTAGATCTGTTTATATGGACTGGTTTTTCTTTCAGGATAGTTAAGATGCTTTGATTATTACATGTATTTCTTTGTCTCTAATATTTTGTCTGAAAGAATAATAAAAGATTGAAAGAGAGAGAGAGAGACAGACAGAGAGTTAGAGACAGAGAGAGAGTGTGTGTGTGTGTCATTGAGAAAGACCCCTTGGCCTCTTAGGAAGCTAGGATGATGGAGTGATCACTTTGAACCGTTAGGAGTTGGACTGTTTGGGGACGTTGTTGTCTTTAATCGTTCCAAAAGCCCTTAGAGTGGGAGTTCCGGGAGTCTAGAAAATGTCTTCTCTTTTGCAGCCCTGCTTCTATGGGGCCAATACGTATATGTAGGTGTGTGGGTGTGGGTGTGCACACCCCACAAACAAACCTATCCCTAGGCTTTGAACTATTCATTTCCAATAAAAAAGGGATTTGACAAAAACACACAAAGGACTCAAAACTGGCCTCAGAGAAAGATAAACAAATCCAAACTAATGATTCACACAGAATTAACAAGGTGATGCAAGTGTTTCTTAATAAAAAGAAGTTCAGTCCCACATATTTGAAAGGCAAGTTAAAAGCACACCAAGGTTTTTTTTAATTTAACCAATAACATTTTTAAGTATTAAAGCTTATGACTAGAGGGGAAAAGACTCTGTATGCACTATTAGAATGTGCTGCCTGGTATTTATGTAAAGCTGCATTTCCATTGGTGCCTTAGCAATAGCGAAACAGACTGAGTAATTCACTTTTTCACCGGACCAAAAAATTTAATTTTTAAGAGGTTTTTCCTACATATATATATATAATATATATATATAATATATATATATTATATATATATTATATATTATATAATATATATATTAAACTTTATATAGACATTAGTATTTTGCATTATTTTTATGAAATCGAAATCTTGAATCAGTTCCAAGGCATATCAAAAAATGGCTAGCTGAAATAACTATGAGTGGGAAAAACAGAGCTGAAAATAATCACGGTAGAAGGGAGGGAGGGAAGGAAAGAAGGAAGAAAGAAAGAATAACAAAGCAGAAAAGCCACATAAACTTAGATATGACATACTAAAAATATATATTATCCATAACTAAGATTATAAAATAATATATAACAACTATGTATATTTGTTTGTCAATGAATACTTATGTGAAAATGATAAATTCATAGGAATATGCATCTTATCAAAGCTCAGTGAAACCTCCAACTTGAAGCACCTCATTGTTTTAGAAAATTAAATTCAAACTTAAAATTCTCACAAAGTAAACAAACAGGCAGAAGATGTTGATGGCATGCACAAGCCAGCATTAAAGAATCTTATTAATATAATTTCAAATTATCCTAGATTCTAAAGAAGAGGAAAAACCACTGAAAATATTCTGTAAGGCTATTGTAACTCTGTTATGGAAATTAAATAAAACAGTATAAAGGGTTCTGTTAAGGGGTGAAAGTGTATATTTGATGGTGTATAATTTTTTTTATGTCTTGAAGAATAAAAAGACATGATGAGGTTATCAGTAAGAGATGCTACAGGGGCAGCTGGCACTAAGAATCAGTGGTAACCTTTTCCAGGCTACGAGATTTGAAATTTTTCTCAAATTTCAATGTTCTTACAAATTTAAGACCACTAGTGAAATTTGGCAGCACATATCACAACACTTGAAGTAATTTTAAGTTATTTACCTTTATTCCTGTACAATGTGACAGATAGATAGAAAGATAGATAGATAATATATAAACACAGAGATATATGACAGTAGAGAATACATAGGATAGATTGATATATACATAGACGTGTGATAGATGATAGCTTGATAGATAAATGATAGATAATAGATAAACACATAGGTCAATACGTAGATAGAGAGATGATGGATGGATAGATAAATGATAGGTGGATAGACAGATAATAGGTGATATATAAAGATAAGTAGGTAATAGGTAAATAGACACAGCCACATTATAGATAGATTGATAGACAGACAGACAGACAAATAGATAAAGTTTTACAATCTGCAGTGTGAATAGACCACTGCTAAAGAAGGTAATTGGTTAAGGAAGGCACTTAAATAAAAGTGCCATGATCAGCATTGGAGTTTGGAGAGAGAATCTTGTTAGGGCCTTTGAGAATGTAGATATTAGACAGGCACAATTGACAATGAGAAGACTTGGTTTTCACTTGGCCTCATCGCCTTTTAAAACCTCCAAACTTTTAATGATCAAGCCCTAATCGAAGATCCCAAGTGGGTGAGGAAAATAGTAGGAAGGAAACTAAGGTCCCATGGTGGAGTGGCTGATCCAAAACCTGGGACAGGAAATATACAATATAAGCCTGAAACTTCTTGTAATGCCAGAAAGGAAGGAAGTACTCAAAAACCAAAACTCCCAATGATGGGATGATGTCAAAGGAGCACAGGAGTCAACTGAACGAGCTCTCAGTGGTTAATGCTGAAAGAGACTGAGCAGCAGACCAAAGTAGGACAGCACATATTCATGTGTTCATGCTGACAAATAAATGACTAAAAGTGAATGGATGAGAGTGAGTAGGTTTAGCTCCTCTACAGAAGAATCCCAGATGATTCAAATAGGTACTCTACCCGAAAGGAAGTGGTGCATAATTCTTCATCCCTCAGGTGTGGGCTGTGCATAGTAATTCCTCCCAAGTGGGACAAGATAACAAAGAGCTAAGAGTGTAACCTTTTTTTAAGTCGATTTTTAATTTTTATTTATTTATTTATTTTTTTACCTATTATGGGTACCTAATAGGGGCACATATTTATAGAGCACATGTGATGTTTTCATATGGGCATACAATGTTGTAGTCATCAGATCAAATTATTAGGTTATCCATTATCAAATAAGGCAACTTTCTTAGTGTGGAGACATGACAAACACTAGCTTGGCCAGCTCATCAAAGTCAACATCATCAGAGATAAGTCAATGTTGACAGTGTGTATACTTGATATTATGAAATAAAATTATTATTAGATGAAAATGGTGCTTTATCTCCCACATACTCATAAACCCAGGCTATCATGAGAAAAACATCAAATTCCAATACAGGGACATTCTACTAACTGCCTGACTTGTACTCTTCGAAACTGTCAAGATTATCAAAATCACATAAAGTCTAAAAAACTGTCCCAGAAAAGGAAAAGCCTAAGGAAACATGACCACTAAATGTAGAATCCTGGAGAACTGAAATGACACTATGTAATATATAAGAAATCTGAACAAAGTATGAACTTTAATTCAGAATGACATCAAAAATTGGTTCATTCTCTATAACAAATGCTCCATATTAATGTAAGATGCTAATAATAGCCAACACTGAGTGTGGAAGAGATGTGCTTATGTGTACTTCTCAAACTCATTTTTCTGTAAATTTAGAACTTTTCTAATTGTTTTTTAAAAGTCTATGTAAAAACAATGGTAGTAAGGCCGGGAGTGGTGTCTCATGCCTGTAATCCCAGCACTTTGGGAGGCCGAGTCAAGCAGATCACCTGAGGTAGAGGGTTCAAGACCATCCTGACCAACGTGGAGAAACCTTGTCTCTACTAAAAATACAAAATTAGTCGGGTGCGGTGGCACATGCCTGTAACTCCAGCTACTCGGGAGTCTGAGGCAGAATTGCTTGAACCTGGGAGGCAAAGGTTGCGGTGAGCTGAGATCACACCATTGCACTCCAGCCTATGCAACAAGAGCAAAACTCCATCTCAAAAAAAAAAAAAAAAAGAAAAAAAAGGTAGTAAAACATTCAGGTTCAGATACTGCAGAGACCACAAGACCACAAGACGAAAGAATTTGAGAAATGAGCAGTCACTGTGGAAAATCACTGGAAATAAATCAAGGAAAGAAAAGGCAGATTTTGGCATTTAGTAAAAGAAAGGTCATGAATGGCCATTTCTAGAAAAGTTAGAATGGACTCTGAGGTTTTTACAAAAGTCATAATTATCATAAAATAGAATTCAGTAGCAATTTTAGCCTCCCATTACTGTTTTCATTATCAGTCACGTTTTACCTTTATTTTAGGTACTAAAATTCCCTTTCAGAGATCTGTCATTATGTTTCTGAATTTTGGGATTTTCATATCAATGGGGATTAAATCATAAAGATTTACCAAAATGCAACTTTTCTTTGAAAGACATTCCCCAAAATTGAATAGCAAGGAGACTTCCAAAGTTCCTTTTGTCAAAAAGGCTGTTTCATTATAAATGACTGTTAATAACTCCATCTACCTAAATTATTTCAAATATCAGATTCCTCTAGGCTTAGTAATATATACTTCCAGTTTTAGCTGTACAGGATGTTATTTAAAGAGATTAAAAAATGTCAAGAATTGCTAGATCAGCAGTATGTCCCATGATCTTGAATCAAAATGTCACATATCTAATTGATCATTCAATTTGTCCACAGGCAATGAGGTTAGTATGTTAAATACGATTTTGGGGCCAGATGTCATTTCAGCCTAAACTATCTGCTGCAGGTAGATTAATTCCCATGGAAGGTAGATGCTATAGTGGGGGAAGAGTTGCCAATGGAGAGTTGAGTGTGGTTTCTGATCACAGCTGTATCCTTGTAAGTTGTGTGACCTTGGAAGTCCAACTTAATTTCTCCAAGGATTGATTTCTTCATCAATCAAAAAGAAATACATTAAAGTAGATAAAAATATTAAATGGAGTGCACTGGTGCTGAAATTGCTGATTATGGAATCCTTGTTTTTGAGTTGCACTTTTTAAAATAAACACATTCACATGCAAACATTCACCTGGATCCAAACCTATTGCCCCCAAGAGCCTGGTTAACCTGGGAAGAGTCCATCAGTTGTGACCCTGTCCGTGGTGCCACAGCCTATGGGGATTGGCTGAGCATCCATGCCTTGCTAAATTGTAGCTGAAAGATAATCCTTTGGAGAAAATGGGGTTTATCTAAACACTTTACTGGAAAGCACCAGGCATTTAAAACTTGCGCTTCTATAATGTTCTTGGCCTGGTGGGGTGAGAGTTGATCAAATGAGAAGGACATGTGGCTCTATGAAGGTTGTCAACTTGTCTGGACTAAGAAATGCCCAGACAGCTCCTAAAACACCATTTCTGGGTATGTCTGTGAGGGTATTTCTGGAAGAGATTGGCATTTAATTAAGAAGACTGAGTAAGGAAGATCACCCTCACCAATGCGAGTGGACATCATTCAGTTATCTAGGACGTGGATAGAACAAAAAGGGAGAGGAAGAGTGAATTCACTCTCACTGGTTGAGTGAGGCATTCATCTTCTCCTGCCTTCCAACATCAGCAATCCTGGCGTTCAAACTTGTGGGCCCAGATATGGACGTACATCATCAGCTTCGTATCCTGGTTCTCAGGACACAGTGGCTTTCCTGGTTCTCCAGCTTGCAGACAGCAGAATTTTCAACCTTCGTAATTATGCAAGTCAGTTTCTATAAATATCTATCAATCAATGAGTCTATCTATCTATCTATCCATCATCTGTCCATTTTCTACTTATCTATGTATCTATTCATTCATCATTTATCTACTGTCTATCTATGGATGCATCATTCATCCACTATCTATCATCCTATCTATCTACCTATCTATCTATCTATCTATCTATCTATCTATCTATCTATCTATCTATCTACCTACCTACCTACCTACCTACCTACCTACCTACCTACCTACCTTTCTCAATCCATTTTGTTCTGTTTCTCTGAAGAACACTAACAGGCTATCATCTGTAACCTACACAAGGTAAGTCTGGTTTACATGGGGAACTTTGTTCTGCTGTAGGAATATACAAGATAAAAGCTGACTCTGAATGGTCACAGAGCTGGAGGAGACATCAAATACAAGGGTTCGATTTTGCCCTCCTCCCCCCAGGTGGTCCTCAGCCTGGCCTCTCGATAAGTATTGATCAAAGGTGTAAGAATATCAGCTAGAAGGGGAATCCAGTTGTTGCCTGTATAACCACGTCTGTCTGGACCCAGACTCAGACTTGTTTGGGTTGAAGTACCACTTCAGGCAAGTCAAATGCTCAGCAACTGTGGAAAACTGCTGGATGAAGAATGAATGCCTGGCACCATGCCCCTTCTTAATGGGTCCCAGCGTGACAGATTTTATCCTTGTCATTAGCTGGTCACCCTGAGAATTCACCTAATTAATTAAAAGGCATTCTTGATGGAGACATCTCTAATTTTCCATCACCAAAGTAGGTTTTTAAAAAAGGACTTTCAATATGTCATTTGGAAAAGTTCATATATCTAACCTCTCATTCTGTTTTAACTTTTATAGGTAACCTGTGTAGTGATCTAAAACAGGTAATAATCCTCTCAGGCATCATTATATCTTTCATAAAATAAGGGGAAACAAGATTTCCACAATCTTTTTTAGGACTAAAATCTCACAATTATATACCTTGTATGGATCTGTAACACATTCTTTTATATTTGGTCTCCTACCACATCTATTTTCATTGTACTAATTTCCTCTAACCTCTTTATATCAAACCAAAGTAACTATTATGTTCTGCTGATTGGTGTTGCCATAAACCGTTCAATTTATCATCATTCATTGTCTACCCAGCTGTGGACAATCAGTCCAGACCTCTAAATTTATGTTTTAAAACCTACAAGTTCATCAACAAAACAGTGAATAGAAAAGTAGAAAACATGAAACTTTGCCTAAAATATTAAGAATTGTTTCAAGCTTTCTACATTTCCAAAACTGATTCCTGGAATCCAAATGAGAGCTCTGTGCTTTGTAACTTACAGAAATACTTAGGACATTTTTGTTCTTTGGTCCTCTGCCGTTTTGATGGCAATGATGCCTTGGGTCATTTAGAAGTAGTTTGAGGTTTTTCTGGAATCATTATCACACTTTTCAGGACAAGAAGATATTAGATAAATTTTGTCAAATATATGATGTATCAAGGAATATAAGCTTCGTATCTAAGCAGTCATGGATGTGTATACAAGCTCCAACCACATGCAATAGGGTGTCAGGTGAATATATGTCTGGCCACAGTATCCTCAGCCGTAAAACGAAGATACTATCGAAATTGCAAGTGACTGTGCTGATTAAATAATAAAGTGCTTGTGAAAGCATTGAAGAAACAGAGGTTAACACAAGAACATTTTTCTTTCTTTATTCCTTAGCCTTAATGAATAAATGACGGTGTTAGAGGTAGAGGAAAAAAAAAGCCTTAAATATTTAAATGTTACAAAAACACCAAGAATACAGCAAAATTATAAATAAATATAACGTTGAATGTTTGCTTAAATTCTATTTTTAAATGTATGCCGTTTTCTTTAAATGAATTTTCATAGGTGCGCCTTTTCCCTTTAAGTGAAAATGCATGCTCATTTTAGACAATGAAGAACACAAGAACCAAAACAAGCAGGGCAAGGTGGCTCACACCTGTAGTCCCAGCACTTTGGGAAGCTGAGATGGGGGAGTTGCTTAAGTCCAGAAGTTCGAAACCAGCCTGGGCCAGATGGCGAGACCCCATCTCTACAAAATATAAAAAATTAGCCGGGCGTGGTGTTGCCTGCCTGTAGTCCAAGCTACTTGGAAGGCTGAGGCGGGAGTATTGCTTGAGTCTGGGAGGTCAAGGCTGCAGTGAGCTGTGTTTGCACCACAACAATGCAGCATGGGCAACAGAGTGAGACTCTGTCTCAAAAACAAAAACAAAAAACTAAAACAGTGATAACCCACTCCTGCACTCCTGCAAAGATCCAGCCAAAATCAATGATTAAAAAAAGGCTAAGCGGCCGGGCACGGTGGCTCAAGCCTGTAATCCCAGCACTTTGGGAGGCCGAGACGGGCAGATCACGAGGTCAGGAGATCGAGACCATCCTGGCTAACACGGTGAAACCCCGTCTCTACTAAAAAAATACAAAAAAAAAAAAAAAACCAAAAATCTAGCCGGGCGAGGTGGCGGGCGCCTGTAGTGGGAGGCTGAGGCAGGAGAACGGCATAAACCCGGCAGGTGGAGCTTGCAGTGAGCTGAGATCCGGCCACTGCACTCCAGCCTGGGCGACAGAGCGAGACTCTGTCTCAAAAAAAAAAAAAAAAAAAAAAGGCTAAGCGTAACTAATTATTAGACATTGCTTTCATGTTACTTTCTCTGGGCATAGGGAAACCAATAAGAACAGTGGACTATATGGTAACATTCTTAAGAGTCTCAGGGGATTTTTTGTTAAATCAACAGTTTATATTGGTTTAAATGTAGTTTCCCATTAACTGTAAGAAATAAAATAGATTCATTGTACACGTTGTCCAGTTTCTTTCAATGGTAACATCTTGCAAAACTATACAATATCAACATTAATATTTTATTCCTTTCTATTCTTATATAGTATTGCATAATATATATGTGTTCAAAGTTTGTCAATCATTTATCTGCTGAAGGACACCTCTGTTGTTTTCAGTTTTTCACTATACAAATAAACTCACGCATAGGATTTTATATGAACGTAAGTAGACTTACACGTGTCTGTGGAATAAACACTCAGGAGTGCCGTTTTGGGTTTCCATGGTAAAGACATGCTTAGTTTTTTTAAGAAACTCTTTTTCAGAGTGGCTTCATCATTTTATATTCCCATTAGCAATATTTGAGTAATTCAGTTTCTTCACATCTCTGCCAACATTTGGTGTTGTCACTTTCTTTTATTTTAGTTATTTTGAATAGGTTTGTATAGATATCAGATTTTGAATTTTTTTTTTTTTTTGAGATAGGGTCTCACTCTGTTGACCAGGCTGGAGTAGCATGATCATGGCTCACTGCAGCCTCGACCTCCCAGGCTCGAGAGATCCTCCCACCTCAGCCTCCCAAGTAGTTGTGCCAGTCATGTGCTACCACGCTTGGCTATTTTTAAAAAACATTTTGTAGATATGGGGTCTTGCTATGTTGTCCACGCTGGTCTCAGACTCCTGGTCTCAAGCAATCCTCCTGCCTCAGCTTCTCAAAGTGTGGGGATTATGAGCGTGAGTCACCATGCCTGGCAGATGGTGTTTCTAAATAGCATGTTCCTAGTGATGAAAGTCTATGAACATCTTTTCACATGCTTATTTGCCATTTATGTATTCTCTTCAGTGAAATGTCCTTTTATCTCATTTGCCAATTTTCTGATGGATTTCGAGTGTGTTTTTACTGCTGAGTTGGGAGGATCCTTTTTTATTTTAACTACCAGTTAGTTTGCATACGTGTCTGCCAATCTATAATTGGCCTTTATATCTTGTTAATAAGGTTGTTTGTAGACCAAAAATTTTTAACTTTGATGAAGTCAAATTCACCAATTTTTTCCTTTTATGTATCATGCCTTTCGTGTCATCTCTAAAAACTCCTTGCCTGGCCTTAGGCACTGAAGAATTTCTCTTCTTGCTGATGTTATTTTTATGCCTTATATTTAAGTCTGTGATCCGTATTAGATTGTATTTTTTAATGCTTATAGATGCAAGGAGTACAAGGGCAGGATAGTTATAGGGATATATTGCATACTGGTAGAGTTTGGGCTTCTGGTGTACTTGTCAGCCAAATAGTGAACATTGTGCTCTACATGTGATTTTTCATCTGTCACTCCTTTCCCCCACCTCCTTTTGGAATCCCCAGTATCTATTATTTTCACCTTGTGTACCCATTGGCTAGCTCCATTTATAAGTGAGAACATGATTTTCTCTTTCTGAATTATTTCACTTAAAATAATGGCCTCCAGTTCCATCCATGTTACTAGTAATACAAAAGTTATAATTTAATTCTTTTTCATGACTGCATAGTATTCTATTATATATATATGTATATATAATAGAATATATATAATAGAATTGTATGTATGGTACTTTATCTCACACATTTATAATTATATATATCTATAACCCACATATATAATATATATAATTATATATTTTTTATATACATATATAATATTATCATTATCCAATCATTCATTGATGGACACTTAGGTTGATTCCATGACCTTTCTATTATGAATAGTGCTGTGATAAACATACAAATACAAGCATCTTTTTGATGTAATGATTTCTTTTCCTTTGAATAGATTCTCAGTAGTGTGATTGCTGGGTCAAATGGTAGTTATTTTTAGTTCTTTGTGAAATCTCTATATTGAGTTCCATAGAGGTTATACTAATTTACATTCACACCAGTCTTGTATGGTGTTCTTTTTTTCATCACATCCTTGCCATATATTAATTTTTCAAATAAGTTGTGGGTGATAAGGTTATATTTGTTTGTTTGTTTGTTTCCTGTGGATATAGAATTCCTCCAGCATTTTGTGTCAGCAAATTTGAGGATGTTTCAGCTTTTATTTCTCTGAGTACTTTTTCAGCCTGCCCTCTCTCTTGTCTTATTCTAGGACTCTGATGACACAAATTGCTGGTATTTTGTTATAGGATCACAGGTCCCTATGCATCTACTCATATTTTTCCAACTTACTTGATCCCTTATCATTGTATTTCAACTGCTAGTTCACCAGTTATGTTCCATGTCCCCTTCTGTGTGCTCTTGAACTCATCAATTTAGTTTGTTTCCATTGTAATATTTCTATGTGGTTCTCCTTTACCTCTTCTATTTCTTTGCTGAGACTTTGTTTCTTTCATTTGTTTCCATCAGATTTGCAATTGCTTGTTGAAGATGGCTGCTCTAAAATCTCTTTGAGATCATTCTAACTACTCTGTCATCCCAGGATTTATATGAATGATTGTTCTATTTCATTTACTTTGAGATTTTTCTGGTTTTGGGGATAACAAGTGATTTTCTGGGAATACCTTGACACTTTAAGCTGTGGCATATACATTTGGATCTAATTTAGCTAGTTTCTTTGATTCCACTGTGAAAGAGGATAGGATTAGGTACTGCAGTTCTACTTCTTGTTGGTGTGGAAGTCTCTGTCCCCTACTCAGCCTCTGATGACATCTGTGGGGTCATGATGAGGGAGTCTTGTTACTTCTGGGTGGGCATAGGGATTCCAAATCCCCGTATGGTCCCCACTAACACCAAAGGGGGTGGTATTGCCTTGTTACCACTGGGTAGTGACAGAAGTCTCGAATCTCGAATCCACTAAGATTCCAACTCCTGTGAAATTAACTCAGTGAAGAGAGAGCAGGGAATCTCGTTATCCCCAAATAGGATTGAAAGTCTACACCCTCCATGTGGTTTCAACTGATTCCCCATGGTAAGGATCATCATTACCAATTGAAGAGATCAAAGTCCTGGATCTCTTCTTAACCTCCCTGATGCCACCCCAGTGGAGGTTTGGAGAGTTTTGGGATTACCTACAGGGGTGGACCTGGAGGTATACACGCCTTGTGCTTGTATGGGTAGGCGAAGCCACAATTATTTTATATGGTGTTTGGTGGTGTGGAGTAATTTTTGTCTTGCTAAGTTCTTCATTTCCTGGCCCTTTGAGTAGAGAGAGAAGGTTTGAGGGGCATATTAAAGAAATCTGCTCCTGTTGGCACTTCTGGGTTGCTACCTTCTTCAGAACCCAAGTCTGGGATATAGGAGGAAATAAATGTGTTACTCAGGTTATTAATCAGTTGGTTTATGATAGGAAGACTATCCTGTATTATCTGGGTGAGAGCAAAGTAATCACAAGGCTACATAAATGGGAAGCAAAAGACAGAAGAGGCATTCAGAAGTCATGAAATAGAAGTCAGGAGAAATTCAAAGTGTGAGAGGGATTTCAGCCCTCATTGATGGCTTTGGAGATGGAGAAAGGGGGCATGGGGAAAGAAATGCAGACAGTCTCTGGAAGCAGAGACAGATCCCAGGATAACAACAAGGAAGGAGATGGAATCTTCAGTCTTGCTACTACAGATGGTCTCCAACTTACAATGTTTCGACTGTATGATGATGTGAAGGTGATACACGTTCAATAGAATAAATTCCATGAGGTATTCAATATTTTATTATAAAATGAGCTTTTTATTAGATGATTTTTCTCAACTGTAGGCCAATGTAAGTGTTCTGAGCACATTTAAGGTAGGCTGAGCTAAGCTATGATGTTCAGTAGATTAGATGTATAAATGCATTTTCGAGCTATGGATATTTTCAACTTACGATGGGGTTATAGAGATGTCTAACAGCTCTGTACATGTAACTGAATCCTGCCAATAACCTGAATGACGCTGGAAATAATTTCTCCCCTGGAGCCACCAGGAAAAATATGTAGCCTTACCCAAACCTTGACTTTGTTCCTGTGAGACCCAGAGAAGGAAAGTAGCTAAGCCATGCTGTGCCCACATGTCTAACCCATGAAAACTGCAAGATAATAGATGATTATGCAGACAGCTGGCAAAATTTTGGTAACTTTTAGTGGCATCAATAGAAAATAAAATAATGCTTTGGTTTTTTTCTCTTTTCCAACAGAAGTCACAGAAACTATACATCTTCAGTGTGCATTTTCCCCTGGTAGACACTGTCTTTGAATGACAGCATGGTTACATAAACTGATAGGTTACACAGTTCTTCTTTTAATAGTTTGTGTACATTGTTACATGGTCTTCTAACATTGAGCATTCCTGAGTTGACAACTAACACCTGTCTTATTGGACCCATAGGTGGCTTTATAACTTAACATGCTGCCCCCATGGATTCATCTTTTTTCTGGAAAGTCTGGACTTTTGGGGAATATCTCAGGTTGACCTACTTTGGGGAATAATATAATATAATATAATATAATATATTATGATACTTTTATATTATATGTCATAATGTAATATAAAGCCTGTAGAGTTATGCCTTATTTCTGAGAAGTTTTCTCAGCTTAATCTCTAAATATTTATGTATGCCATTATTTAATTTATTTTATTTTGACACTCCTGTGTGTGTTGGATAAGAACCAAAAGTTTTATCAGGCAAGTGACAGAAAAAGAAATAGCAGGGTTTAATTATGTATGCAAAAATGAACAACTTTTCTCTTAATTAAAATTCTAATTAAAACAAAAGAGACAATTTTTCATCTTTTATTTTGCTAAATTTTAACAAGCTCAAGCCAATGAGGATTTAGAGGAGACGGGCATTTAGGGAATCACATATAGACTTGTAAGGAGCCTCAGTTAGCAAAACCTTTGGAGAACATTTAGAAAAGCTTTTGCTAATTTAGTTTTTTATATCCTTTGACCTCACAGTTATAATGCTAAGATTGAGTACACAGATGACTATATGGACATGAAAGGATTTGTAGAAAAGTACTAAAATATAGTTTCAAAAAAATAATGAGTTGGGCATAATAGCATCTGTTTGTAATACCAGTGCTTGGGAGACCAAAATGGGAGGATTGCTTGAGATCAGGAGTTTGAGACCAGCTTGGGCAACTTAGCTATCTCTATAAAAGTAAAAGCAAAAATTAGGCTTAACTGTGCCTGTTTGTACTCCTAGCTACTTGAGAGGCTGAGGTGGGAGGATCGCTTGATCCCAGGAGTTCAAAGCTGCAGTGAGCTGTGATCGTGCTACTTCGCTCTAGCCTGGGAGACACAGCAAGGCCTTGTCTCTTAAATAAAGAAATAAATACACAAATAAGTAGATGCATTTCTTTAAAACAAACAAACAAACAGACCAAAGAACAACAAAACATTTGAACTAAATACTGAAATACTTTATTTCCACCAAGAGAAGATTGCTCACTTACAGTAGTATATATAAGTACAGAGAGATACAATAGAAATTCAAATGAATGGAATAGATTTATATTATTTGACATAAAATGTCTCAAAGTTATCTTTTCCATAAAAATGCACATTTTCAATACACAATGTAGAAGAATGTATAATCTGCCTCTATTTCTATAAAGTAACAAAAAAACCTACAAAAGTGCTATCTTTTCACACCAAAAATATTTCTCAACATTCTCATGTGACAACAAATGTTTTTCAATCATTATATGATTGGCATTGTTCTATTTATTTGGTAACTATTCTGAGTAAGGGGTAAAATTCCATCTGGTGTGTCTGTGTGTATCCCTTTAAAACTGATTTATACCTATCTACAGAATGCCTAGATTTCCTCAAAGCACTATCCACAGAGACATTTCTCTATTTGTTATAAACACAGTGTATTTCTCTATTTATGTTATAAACACAATATAATCATTGACAAGGGAAAATATATGTTCATGTTTGCAATATTACATGGTCAATTGTAAAGCATTAGCAGCATTAGAATTCATCAAGAGATGATGAGTGGAGACTTGATAGACAATGTCTGTATTTAGACAGCTTGAAAACTATATATTTTTGGTAAACAAGTCTGTATTTGGTAATATTTTCTTCTAATTTCTTTTAAATACATCATCCTGTTTTGTTTTGAAACCACTAGTTTTCTGTTTGATGTTATATACCCTTGAAATACTCACAAGCTTTCTAAATGACTAAGTGCCTAAAATCGAAACAACACTGAAGTCAGGAGTTCGACACCAGCCTGACCAACATGGAGAAACCCCGTCTCTACTAAAAATACAAAATTAGCCTGGCGTGGTGGCGCTTGCCTGTAATCCCAGCTACTTGGGAAGCTGAGGCAGGAGAAGAACTTGAACCTGGGAGACGGAGATTGTGGTGAGCCGAGATCACACCAATGCATTCCAGCCTGGGCAACAAGAGCAAAACTCTGTGTCAAAGAAAAAAAAAAAAATCAAAACAACAGAAACTTTGGAATTTGACAGACCTGCATTTGATAATTCTATGTTAGTCATTGTGTGTGTGTGTGTGTGTGTGTGTGTGTGTGTGTATAATACTGGAAAAGCCATTTAAGTTCTTAAAATCCATTTCTTACATTCAAGATGGAATCTGTCATGGGCTACAATGTGTCCCCCAAATATTCCTATGCTGAATTTCTAAATCCCAGTACCTTAGTATGTGACTGTATTTGGGGATAGTCTTTAAAGAGGTGATTAAGGTAAAATTAGGTCATGTGGATGTGAGTCCTGATCAAGTAGGACTGGTGTCCTTATAAGCAGAGGACATGAAGACACAGACACACACAGGAACCACCATGTGAAGACACAGGGAGAAGACGGCATCTCCAAGCCAAGGAGACAGGCCTCAGGAGGAAGCAGTCCTGCCCACACCTTGATCTTGGACTCGTAGGCTTCTGTTATGAAGACTAAACAGCTGGCTTTAAGCTCCACAAGTTTTCTTATTATTAATGATAAGTTGAATTTTATGAAAGTGAAGGGTTATGAACACATGGAGAACTTTTCACGTTAGGCTACTTTCGTTTTATTCATTGACATTCTGAAAATGAATTACTAAGATTACTCATAGCATAATTATCTTCATAAAACTGAATGTGGTAGTTTTTAGAAAGCTATCATTGTTACTTTTACTCTTTCACAAATTATTGAGCCAGAGAAAAGTCCCTATCTCTCTAGAGATGACAGTGGACATTTATATGCTTCTCACACATACATTCCATAGGCTATATTTAATGTTCATTTTGCGGTGTTTCTCAAGAGAGCAGCAAGACAGAACAAACAATAAAACCCCTAAAAAGAAAAATCGGAGCTCAAATGCGTGCCATTTCACCTCCTCTACTTTAGTTATTTCACATAAATATTTTCAAGTTTCAGTCTTTACCAACTTTCCATTACTGATGCATTTGGGGAAACGCCATAGCTGTCTCTGCACTATAGATTTTATTTTCACCCTTAATCTTCTTGATTCAAGAATAATCATGGAGTAGTTTAGAAATTCTGTGAGTTTAAACATTGACTATAATTTCTATTTTTTATAAAATGGGAGTACACTCAGCCCTCTCTATTCATGCGTCCCATATCTACAAATTCTGCCAACTGCTGATGGAAAATATTATGGGAAACATTTTTAAAGTTAAAACATAACAATATAATAATAAAAATCCAGAAAATACAGTGAAATGGCTATTTACATAGCATTTACACTGTATTAGGTATTATAAGTAATCAGAGATGGCCTAAAGAATACAAGAGAATATGCATAGGTTATATGCAAAAAGATATTTATCTAAGGGACTGGAGCATCTGAGGATTTTGGTATCCTCAGGAAGTCCTGGAGGAAAATCACCTGCAGATACCGAGATAGGACTGTACAAGTTTGAGGAAACATGTAGTTGTCTCAGAGACACTTTTATGCTGTTTCTAATCAGACCCCAATTGTTATATGTTTCCCACTGGAACGTGTTGATGTTAACCTCTGCCATTCCAGTAGGACTTCCAAAAGGTCTCCGATTCTCATTTACCTTGTGGGTTATCATAAGACCCTCTGTTATTGCAAAATTCAGTCTCTCTACTGTGTAGAGAATCTTTTTATTTAATTAATTAATTAATTAATTTTTATTATTATTACTATTAATGAGACAGAGTCTTGCTCTGTCTCCCAGGCTGGAGTGCAGTGGTGTGATCTTGGCTCACTGCAATCTCCATCTCCCGGGTTTAAACGATTCTCCTTCCTCAGCCTCCTGAGTAGCTTCGACTTCAGGCACCCGCCACCATGCCCAGCTAATTGTCTTCTGTGTAGAGAATCTTAAAAGCTAAAGTTTTGGTGGTCACAGAAACGTAGGGCAATAATGAAGTATTTAAACTCCTACATAAAACAGAATTGAAGTTTCAAGTGCATAGGAAAAGCAGTATGTTTGTAAACTAAAAGTATGCGATAAAAAAGAATTGTGATACTTCCCAATGCAAAGTGTTTTTGTTTAGTTTTTAAAATTAAATTCTACTGAGATAATGCACACAAAACACATCAGAATTTTGGATAATATACATTTAAGTTTAGTGATTGTTTTTAATTATTCTTAACACAAAACCCAATTCACTGTATTACACTTTCGAAAATATTCTAAGTGTCCTTTCTCTTGCACCTGGTTTGGTTAACATCTTCTTCCTGGCTCCAGAGAAGCAACTCTTCCCTTTCTTTGACAATCCAATCTTACAGATCTTCATCCTTCATGTTCTGCGAAAACAATGGAACCAACACCTGTGGTTTGCCTCACCTAGGTTAAATCTACCCCAACTCTTGCTCTTAATCTTGACATGTTCTCCCAAAACTCCAACTAGGCTGCCCACTTCCTCCATAAAACCTTTTTCCACCACCTTCTGCTGAAAAGGTCTTTGTTCCTTTACTGATTTTTTAACACACAGTATACACATTTGTGTATTTTCTGGTACTATCTGTTATTGTAATTATTTAGCATATATTTTCCAAAGGGCTTTATCTGCTGACCAGATAAAGCCCTTTGGAAAATATATGCTAAAGAATAACAATAAGCAAATGTAATTATTAAAACTGCTGACCAGCAAACAGTTTATATTCTCTTCCTGAAACACCAGTGAATGGTTGATCTTGTTGTTGCTGTTTTATTGAACCAGTGATCATTTTTTTTCAGTGATCATCTATACTCATGAACGGGCTGAGAAAAAGTAGTCATAGATTATGCTGTTTGGCTAATAATGCCCCCGAAAAAGGGTTCTTTAACTTTCCGAATTAAAATCAAGTTCATAATATTAGCAGAAAAGCTAGCTTTTCAAGTTTTCTGGCTGCAAGTTGGTCAGTGGTGGCTAAGAAAATGCAGCAAAGTATATAGCACAAACATTTTCAGAAGAGGTTGAGAAATAAGCCTTCCTCAATCACTGAAGGAATGCAAGTATTTCAGCTTTGAACAATGCTTTGCTCAGGAGGTGGTAGAGGACTGTGGCTTATTAGTTTACTTGAAATGCACATGCCTTCACTGGTTTATCAAGCTGTTACATTCGATAGGAAACTGGATTTTGCCTGTGCACTGCAGGGGCCCAGTGTTTTTCATCTGATATTATTTGCATGCTTTTTTTTCTCTAGTATTCAAAGAATATCACAGTGATTCTTATCCCAACCGGGTGACTAATAGCTAGCTCTTTAATCTAACTTGATTTTTAAGCCACCTTATTATAGTTTTAGCCTACTGCATGTGTGAAAAAATAGTTGCTAAAGAATCCTGCATTCATATATGGAAAGAGAAAGTACAGCTTTCTTAGACAGAAAGTATCTACCAGCTAATGTGATAGTAATAATATAATTCCTCCATCAAGCTCTTTCCAAAACAGTGTCCCCTATATAAATAGTCTTGGTAAGGTTTGCAAATTGTAAAGAAAAAAAAGGTGACAAAATACAATACATTTATTTTGAATTAAGAATATTTTGGTTATCTGAATTTTAACATATCATGGTATAGATCTGGATCCCCAGGAAACATAATCCACTCTAGATAGATTAGCTATAATTGGAAGATGCCCCAAGCATGCTAATATATAGTTCACCTTTTGTGTATACAAAGCAATGAAACACTCATGAGTCAAAATTTACGCTTTGATGAAAAGCACTGAATTCCTTGATCTTAATCCTTTTGGTAAAGCAAAACTGGACAGGACGTGTTCAAATAAAAACATCGATAGTGACCGTATTGACTATCAGCTATGCGAGGCATAGAGCAGGTTCAACAGCCTAAGCATCCTGAATTAGTAACATCATTAACCTAATTGTTGTTACCTTATGCCTTAAACACAGGTAGATAGTTTGTTACATTTAGTGGGCATGACCACACAGTGCATGCATTCAAATTCTGTTACTTGAATTCAATTTAAATGCTTTGCTCTGTAAAATAAGACAGACAATAAATAAAATTAAGTGGGGGGAGGGGACAGAGAGAGGAAAAAAATGGACTCTAGTTAATTGAGTATCTCAAACCATGGCATAAATTAAACTTGCACATCTATAACCAATTATTTCAAGTCTTTTTCAATTTTTATAACATATAAGTGCTTTAATATGTTATAATATAGGGTAGAAATAACATTTAAAAAGAATCCTGCCTATAAGAAGCAATAATATAATAGCAATAATTTTCTATACTTACAAATAGCTCTTCTCTGTCAAATCATGAAAGCTTGCTTAAGTGATAGCTAAAAATTCAGACAATATGAGTGTCTGCAGGCATTAATGGGATGCAGCTTCTCTCTTGACACATTGCAAATATCAATTCAATCTTGTTATTTTTCTTGTTGAATTATGTAGTAGATAGAGTGGTAGATGCTCAATAGAATTGAGGCTTGGAAAGCTTCTGAAATTTCAATATGTTTTTCTTTGAACCAGAAAGACGGAAAAAGAAGCCAGAATATAAAGTGCTCTCCTGTATGCTTGCGCTAAATTGTCAGGAATTAGCACTCATTTTCCATTCTTAAAGCCCTCCACGAGGGCTCTCCTACCCCTTATCTCAGGGAGCAGCAGTTAATGAAGTGGATGCTAAGAAAAAAAAAATGATGAGCATTCTTTGGGGCTACAAGGAACAATAGACCTGATAAAGGTTGGGTTTCTGGTTTCCCCGGTCCTCTCATCTCTTTTTTGCCACATTCAAGTACTCAGCTATGATAATGACACCTTCCACACTTCGTCCAGTCTGAATTTCTCCATTTCCAGGTCTGATTGCTATTTGCGCACTTCCGGTGGTTTGCTTGAGCTGAAAAAGGAGTACCGCAAGTGAGCGTCTACTTTCCAGATGGAAAACCTGTCTACAAAAGGATCGTTAAACTCTCAAGACATGGAGAGGTATGGAGAGATGAAAATGGAAAATTCTGTGCTACATTTGATGTCTTAAGCATTTCTTTTACATTTCTATACACGCAAAGACTTGGGTGCATCTTAAAGGGATTATATTCTCAAGGCGTGGAGAGATGAAGTCCATTTTTCACCATCCCACTGGTCCCACTGAGGAAGAGCCCCTTGTTTCTCTCCTGACAGCTTAAAAAAGAAAGTTTCACCTTGTTACCTTCCTAGCTTGGGGAAAAGTCAATTACCAAGCCAAATGCCAGCAACATCATTGCAACCTAGTTGCCTAGCATGTATGTAAAAAGTCTATTAAGCAGAAACACGATTTGCTTCCAACACTGAAAAAAAAGGAGAAATAATCAGTTCTATCTTATCCACAGTTTTGCTTTCTGCACTTTCAGTTACCAACAGCACAGTACTATCAAATATTTTGAAAGAAAGAGAGAAACCACACTTATATGACTTTTATTACAGTATTTTGTTATAATTATTCTATAGTATTATACATTACTGTTGTTACTCTTCTAATGTGCCTAATTAATACATTAAACTTTTACTGTTGTTACTCTTCTAATGTGCCTAATTAATACATTAAATAGGTATGTATTCATAGATAAAACATAGTATATACAGGGTTCAGTACTACCTGTGGTCTCAGGCATCTGCTGGGGGTCTTGGAACGTATTCCCCATGGATAATCAGTGACTACTGTAGCATGGGTATGCTAGCAACTCATCAACATTTGTCTCCGCAATGATTTTTTTTTTTTTGAGAAGTGGATAGTTATGTCATTAAATGAAATAATTCACCTTGTCTGGGTGAGTCATTTGGAAGATACAGACATAGATACAGATATAGACAAATCTTATTTCTAGGTGATTCATTTGGGTTACAAATCCTCACAGATACCAAATAGGCATTCTAAAATTTCCTCCAAGCTAGGCGTGGTGGCTCATGCCTGTAATCCCAGCACTGTGGGAGGCCAAGATTGGAGGATAGTTTAAGCCCAGGGCTTCAAGAACGGCCTGAGCAACATAGTGGGACTCCATCTCTACAAAATAAAAATAAAAAAATTAGTCAGGCGTGTTGGCATGTGCCTGTAGTCTCAGCTACTTGGGAGTCAGAGGTAGGATCACTTGAGCCTGGGAGGCAGAGTTTGCCATGAGCCATAATCAGGCCACTGCACTCCAGAGTGAGACCGTCTCAAATAAAATAAAATGAATAATAAAATGAATGAATGAATGAATGAATTAAATAAATAAAATTTCTCCACTGTGACCAACACGTTTTTGGAGGCTGTCTTTGGCACCATTCTACAACTCTACCCAATGACAAAATGTGTTGTTCATCTAGATCAATATATTTCTAGATAAAACTCTAGATATGAAAGTTTTGCACCATGACATTTGTAATGCCAACAAAAATCTTCGGCTCTATGCAGTCTACTTACTACTAAGATGACAAATAGTAATGTGTTCTTGCATATTTAATACCAGATGTTTTGCTGTTTCTTCAAATAAAAATATGCAATCCATTGTAATGTTTGCAAACAATAAAACAGCTTGCTTATGGCCTGAAAGCATTAAAGTGTTAAAATGGTATATTAGCTCTTTTCTCAAACATGGCCTATATTCTAGAATTTTATGTGCCTGTAGTTCTCTGTGCAAGCAAACTAGAAACCAGAGCTAGGGGTATCTCCTGTGCAATTAATGAGTATCGTTTCAGATGGCAGCTTTCCTTAAAAACAGGATTCTATGTCCAGAAAATAGGATTTGAAGCTCTCTTGGTGAAATGTAAAATGAATCACACTCCATCACTTATATGAATACCATGAGGCTATTCTCTTTTTCCTTCTGGGATGAGGCAAAAGCATACCTAATAAGTTCAAAACATTGTTTTTCTAATATGTGTTTTATTATAATGACACACAGTTTCTCGTGTGTAAATATATATCTTTAGAATCTTAATAATGCTAAAATCACCTGATACTTTGTTGTTACTGCTACAATACATAGAAAATATATTAGGAAAACAATTTTATTTGCTTGTTTTGCTGTATTTATACGATTTGTATGAGTTTGTCAGAGCTACCACAACCATATACCATAGACTGGGCAGCTTCAACAACAGAAATGTATTTCTCACAGTCCTGGAGGCTGGAAGTATGAGATCAACGTGTCAGAGGGTTGGTTCCTCCTGAGGCCTCTCTCCTTGCCTTGTAGACACTGTCTTCTCCTTGTGTCCTCATGTGTTTGTCCCTCTGTGAGTGTCTGTGTCCTAATGTCCTCTTCTTAAGAGGACGCCCGTCTTATTGGATTGGGGTCCACTTTAGTAACTTCATTCTAACGTAATTATCTCTAAAGTTCCTGTCCCCAAACACAGTCACATTCAAAGGTAAAGGCAGGTTAGAGACCTCAAGTTATAATTTGGGGACCATATAATTGAGCCCATGACACTACCTCAGTGGAGAGATGTGTCGGTTGTCCCTTCTCACCTCAGCACCCATCAGTAAATTGCCTTGTTCCTCTACAGAGCACCTGAGCCACCCTAGGCCGATCGGAGCACTTCCAGGATGTATGTCTCTGTGATGGGAGACAGACACAACCTCTTCAGAGATTAGATCTCCTCCTCTAACATAAGCCAGCTCTGCAGTTTGAAAGAATAAGCAGCTAATGAGATTGACAGTTAAGAATGATGACATAGAATAGTATGTCTCAAGTTCTAATATGCATAGAGATCACCTGCAGATCTTATTGCAAGGCACACTCTGATGAGGTAGCTCTGGGCTGGTTCTGCATTTTCAACAAGCTCTCTGATGAGGCTGATTAAGCTGGTTCAAGGTGTGCACCCGGCATAGCACAAAAACACAGCTACGCATCCTGTGCATTGGGCTTTTTGGAGGTTTGATGATACTCCGACCAGCAAACTCTCCCCACTTCCCCAAAGGTTCTAGTTTAATAGGTTTTGCAGCAGGGTGCAGAACCACAACTATCAAGGGTAATGGGTTCAGCCCAAGGGTTACCACTTCTGTGGAGCCTCAGCAAGTTACTCAACTTTTATTGTCTAACATTTATCATCTGTGACATGGAGTGATTACTAAAAATGCCCACCTCCAGCCAGGCACAGTGGCTCACACATGTAATGCCAGCATTTTGGGAAGATTGCTTGAGGCTGGGAGTTCGAGACCAGCCTGGGCAACATAGCAAGACCCTGTCTCTACAGCAATTAAAAAGTAAATTAGCCAGGTTTGTTGGTACATGCCTATAGTCCCGGTCCTAGCTACTCAGGAGGTTGTGGAGGAAGGATTGCTTGAGCCCAGGAGTTCTAGGATGCAGTGAGCCATGGTTGCACCAGAGCACTCCAACCTGGACAACAGAGTGAGACTCCATCTCATAAAAAAAAATACCCACCTCAAAGCTCTGATGCAAATTATTTGCCATAATATTTGCAGTTTTAAAAAAAATCCTGAGAGAGACTAAGCCACTTATAACTATTTGCTTAACTATTCCTCAAGAGTTTTTATCTTTTGCTACTGTTATCATATTTCTTCTAATGGCAAAATGATCTGAATAATATTTATAATAAAATCTAAGTCGTAGGTTAGAACCTGAAGTATGCTTTAAGAAATACTTTATATAAAGTCCCATAATAAGATCTACAGTATCTATACGATGACTTATATTGAAATTGAATACAAGAAATCATTTAAATATCTATCTATTTTATCATTCTTTGTACAAGACATTTTTTAGATTTCATATAACATGAATAATTGAATGGAGCCCGTTCTTCAGTTTACAGTTTAAAACATATGACTTTTTGCAAATTACTATCTAAGTGGTCCCCCCAACTTACAGTCGCTCAGCTTACCATTTTTTATCTTTATAGTGGTGCAAAGTCCACACACATTCAGTAGAAATGACACTTTGAGTCGAGTCCCCATACAACCATTCTATTTTTCACTTTCAGTATGGGATTCAATAAATTGCAGGAGATATTCAACACTTTAGTATAAAGTAGGCTTTGTATTAGATGGTTTGTCTAACAATAGGCAAATGTAAGTGTTCTGAGCACAGTTAAGGTAGGCAGGGCTGAGCTATGACGCTTGGTAGGTTAGATGTATTCAATGTATCCTCAGATTACAATACTTTTAGCTTACAGTGTGTTTATGGAAATGTAAGCTCATCGTAATCCAAAGAGCATCTGCATACACTCTCAGAAACCTAATATACACACTCGACACACACAAATAACTAATTAATAATGAGCAGAAATAGGCTAATGTTTTAATGTAAGTAAATAAGATGCTACAACATTGAAAATTCTATGCTATATGTAGTGTCTGAAGCATTCCTTAAGTTATTTTGGTGGTTGAGCAAACTTTGGTGCACTCATACCATGGGATCTACTTAGCAAAAACAAAAACAAAAACTATTGATACATACAACAACTTGGATGCATCTTCAATGATGTGATAAAAGCCAGTCTTCCAAAGTTACATCTTGGGCAATTCCATTTACATAACATTTTTGAAATGAACAAAGTATAGAAATGAGTAAAAGATTAATAGTTGCCTGGGGTTAAGGCAGGAGTTCATGGTAGAAGGGAAATGCAGGTGATTATAGAAGATCAGTATAAGAGATGCTTGTGAGGATGGAGTTTGATATGGTTTGGCTCTGTGTCTCCACCCAAATCTCAAGTTGAATTGTAATTCCCAATGTTGGAGGAGGGACCTGATGGGAGGTGATTGGATCATGGGGGTGGATATTCCCTTGCTGTTCTGGTGATAGTGAGCGAATTATCACGAGATCTGGTTGTTTAAAAGGGTGTGGCACTTCCCCTTATGCTCTCTCTCTGCTACTGACATTTGAAGACATGCTCATTTCCCCTTCACCTTCCGCCATGATTGTAAATTTACTGAGGCCTCCCATCCATGCTTCCTGTATAGCCTGCAGAACTGCAACTCAATTGAACATATGTTCTTCATAAATTACTCAGTCTCAGGTAGTTCCATTTATAGCAGTGTAAGAATGGACTAATACAGAATTGTTCTGTATCATGACCATCTCAAGAACAATACCCTGGTGATTACATTATACTTTAATTTTGCAAGATGTTACCATTGGGGGAAATTGGTCCATGGAATCTGTATTATATTTTACAACTGCCCTGGAATCTCCAGCTATTGCAAAAGTCAAAAAAAAATGTTTAATTTTAAAAAGTTTCAAAAATGCAATAAATTGACCACAAGGAAAAGTTCAACTAAAGTTAATGCAAATATAGGAAAATATTTATTTTCCCTCAACGTTGCAAAACAATGTCTATTCTGAGGAGGCATTTTCTTGACTTTAAATGTTTACCAGCAAGACCTTGGCCTAGTTCCTGTCTCTTAAATAACACATTGCAATTCACAAATAGAGACCAAATATTGTTATCTTCACGTTACATCTTATCTGTTTTTCCACCTAAGCCTTTTCTTCTTATTTAACTGGTGAGCTACTCAATTGTAGCTCATTTCTCCATTTCTAACTCAATTATTTGTACACCTGCAAAGATTTGCTTTGTCATAAAGGAGAGAAATGCAGGTTAGAGTTCACCCTCTAAGTAGAAAATCAGTCTACCAAAGGATCTTTAAACTCTCAAGACAGGACATTGAGAGATGAAGTCCCATTTTAATTGTTCCAATGATGTTTGTTTTGGTGGCAATGAAATATTAACTGTAGAAGTGTGTTAAAGGAAAAGTGGAACTAAGTTTGCAGTAAGGTGCACATGTCAAACATGTATTTAAACTCTACTTTTTAATTCACTCTGACAGTCTGCAAATTAAAATTTATTTTAAAAATTATGTTTCTAAATATTTGTCTTCTTTCAGATTTTCCAACACCCATGATTCCTGTGGGAGTTTTGCTGTACATGCAGGTGCGTTTGATTCTGCTACGAATAAAACAATAATGTGATATTTTACTGGTACAGTTTATCTCTTGTGCTTTCTGTAATACAATATCCACAATGGTACATTTAGTTTCCTTTAGGTCCCTTTAGAAAAATTATATATCAGATCAACACAAAATCTTATTCCGAAGCCCATGAGGAAGAGACTATAGCATCCTGCATTTTTGCCTTACATGCAGGTACAAAGTCAATCTTTTGTTTAGGTTATTCAACCTTTGAAATTGTAATCTGTTTCTCTGGAATCTCATGGGATGTTTTAAAGCAAAATATAGTTCGGTAAAGAAAACATTGAGGCACTTATTTTTCCGGAAATAAAATTTAATTTAATAAGAAGGAAACTCAGCGTGGTGGCAGATACCTGTAATCCCAGCACTTTGGGAAAAGCCAGGGTGGGTGGATTTCTTGAGCCCAGGAATTTGAGTCTAGCCTGAGCAACATGATGAAACCCTGTCTGTATAAAAAATACATTAGCCGGGCATGGTGGTATGCACCTGTAGTCCCTGCTGTTAGGGGGACTAAGGCATAAGGATCACTTGAGCATGGGAAGTTGAGGCTGCAATGAGCCATGACCATACCACTGCCCTCCAGCCTGGGCAGCAGAGGGAGATCTTGTCTCAAAACAAAACAAAACAAAACAAAAACAACAAAAAAACACAGGAAGATATATTTGATTTTATCATGTGATAATATTAAAATCATAGATCAGAAGAGAATGTCAGAAACATTCTGCCTACTCAAAAGAGTTGTTTCCTCTCTGCCATTTTTAACTGATATAAAATTGGATAACATCACGACACCTCAGTTCCTTCTAGAAACATCATGATTCCTTGTATAAGTGACTGATCTTCTTAATGACTGAGTAATAGTGGTTAATGAGATTTTTTTAAACCTCTCTCTTCTTTGAGTAAACAAGATTGGAAAAGATAGACTCATTGTTTGTGGATTAGACATAGAATATCAAAGAGAGAGTAAGTCAAGATGGCAGTGCCGGTCTTAGGACTTGGAGAGAGGGTAGAGAGAAATAAACCAGTTGGATGCAGGTAGGTAGCTACAGTGTTCACCTAATGTAATGTTCATCTACTCCTATAACACACCATAAATGAATGTAAGATACAGTAAGCACAAAAATTCCAACTTGACAAATATCAGGGCATAATACAAATTAAAGAGAAATGAGTACCTGTTGCATAGAGAAATGTGTGGAGTCCTACTTAGGGAAAAGGAGTCAGTCTGGTGAGACCAAGGGAAAGCAAAAACAGAAAGCAGATAAGCTGTAAGTCTGTCTTTCTTCATAGTCTAGGACGAATAGCCCCCCTGGGCAGACAACTGATAATCTTCTTGTGCCCAGCTATCGCCAGACACCTGCAAGTTAATTTACTGCAACCGTGGCATTATCAGTACTGCATGTAACACTCTTCAGCATAAACATCATTCTATAAAATTCCCAGCAAGCCTTTGTTTCCTAAAAGTCAGTTTCTCTCTAGCTGGTCTGCCCATTTCACCCTTACAATGCATTTTCACACTTTCTCTAATCAATCTGCCTTTCTTTCCCTGCCATTATCTTGGTAAATTATTTTACTGCCCTTGCAATACCAGCCCCAGAGGGTTGCCCCTTACCCATAACAAAATATAGAAAATCTAACAGGATGTATAGAATTATATGGTGACAGAGACTGAATATATCAAACGTGTCAATTATTGTGCAAGGAGCTTAACTCATTTGCTGAGAGAGAGGAAAAAAAAAATCAATGGGCCCATACAGAAGCACCCAAAGATAGGCCATCCACAAGAAATATACCTAAAACAAAGTTATTCAGAAAGGCTAAAAAAAAAAAAAAAAAAAAGATGAAGAAGTAAAAAAAAAGTTCTTCCAAAAAGACACATGCACTTGTATGTTCATCACAGCATGATTCACCATAGCAAAGACATGGATTCAACCTAGATGCCCATCAACAGTGGATTGGATTTTTTAAAAAAGTGGTACATATACACCAGGGAATACTATGCATTCCTAAAAAAGAGAAAAATCATGTTCTTTGAAGAAATATGGATGCAACTGGAGGCCATTATCCTGAGCAAATTAGTGCAGGAACAAAAACCAAATACCACATGTTCTAACTCTTAAGTAGAAACTAAGCATTAAATTATCAAGGAGATAAAGATGAGAACAATAGACTCTGGGGACAACTAAAGGGGAGAGCATAGAGGGGCACAAGGGCTGGTAAGTTAACTTTTGGGTACTATGCTCCCTACCTGGGTGACAGAATTATTTGTACCCCAAACCTCAATGTCACACAATATACCCAAGTAAGAAACTTGTACATGCACCTCTTGAACCTAAAATAAAAGTTGAAATAAAAAATAAAACAGAAGAAAAGCAATAACAAACCTTCTTCCCTAGATGTGACAACTAAAAATATGTCATAGAACTAATAAGTAGGACCGGCGTGGTGGTTCACGCCTGTGATCTCAGCACTTCGGGAGGCCGAGGCAGGCGGATCACCTGAGGTCAGAAGTTTAAGACCAGCCTGGTCAACAGGGTGAAAACCCTTCTCTACTAAAAATACAAAAATTAGCCAGGCGTGGTGGCGCGTGCTTGTAATCCCAGCTACTTGGGAAGCTGAGGCAGGAGAATCGTTTGAATCCGGGAGGTGGAGGTTGCAGTGAGCAGAGATCGCGCCACTGTACTCCAGCCTGGGCAACAAAAGTGAAACTCCGTCTCAAAAACAAAGAAAGAACTAAAAAGTAGAAGAAACGATACTAGAAGCTGGGAAGGTTAGGGGAAAGGGAAGATAGGTAGAAATTTGTTGAAGGACACAAAATTACAGCTACATAGGAGGAATAAGCTTTGCTGTTCTATACCACTGTACGATGACTAGAGATATTGCGTGTTCACAACACAAAGAAATGGTACATGTTTGAGATGATGGATACGCTAATGACCCTGATGTGATCACTGTACGTTGTATGTATCAGAACTTCACTATGCCATGTGAATATGTACAATTATTATATGTAAATTAAAAATTAAATTTAAACATTTTTTTAAATGTCTCTAGACTTTTCTACATGTCCCCTGCAGGAAGCTAAACCACCTCAGGGTGAAATGACTGCTTTATGGGATTATGCCTGAGCAGAAACATTCCTACAAAAGCATTTATTTATTTATTTAGAGACAGGGTCTCACTCTGTCACCCAGGCTGGAGTGCAGTGCCATGAACTCAGCTCATTGCAGCCTCCGCCTCCTGGGTTCAAGGGATCCTTCCACCACAGCCTCCTGAGTAGTTGGGACTACAGGTGCGTGCCACCACGCCCAGCTAATTTTTTGTATTTTTTGTACGGATGAGGTCTCACCATGTTGCCCAGGCCAGTCTCAAACTCCTGGGCTCAAGCCATCCACCCGCCTTGGCCTACCAAAGTTCTGGGGTTACAGGCATGAGCCACCACTTCTGGCCTGTTTTTCCTTCCTATTTAATATGTCAAGGTGGTTCTTGGTAGACTTTCCTTGATTCATTTAGTGGGCTTTGCCTAGCCACCCTTCGCTTATCACAGGCCTAATGTAGTTATCTGAGGACCATCTATTTATCACATTTCTACATTTTATTTAATGCCTTACTAGATAGTATATTAACTTTTATATGATATTTAAAATATGTTAAATATGTTATTGTTTTTATTCGTATAAATGTACAGGGCACAAGCTAAATTTTGTTACATGGATGGTTTGCATAGTTGTGAAGTCAGGGCTTCCAGTGTACCCCTCACCTGAATAGTGTACACTGCATCCATTAAGTAATTTTTCACCCTCCCACCTCTCCCAGCCTCTCACCCTTCCAAGTGTCCAGTGTATATTTTTCCACTCTTTGTCCATTGTACACATTACTTAGCTGCCCCTTGTGAGAAAACACAATAATTTTCTTTCTGAGTTGTTTTCCTTGGGGTATTTAGCCATGATAAAATATTTTTAAAGTAAGACTACAGTATTAGTCTGTTCTCACACTGCTAATAAAGACAAATCCCAAACTGAGTAATTTATAAAGGAAAGAGGTTTAATGGACTCACAGTTTCACATGGCTGGGGAGGCCTCACAACCATGGCAAAAGGCAAATAAGAAGCAAAGTCATGTCTTTCATGGTGGTAGGCAAGAAAGTGTGTGCGGGGGATCTCCCCTTTATAAAACCACCAGATCTCATGAGATTTATTCACTATCAAGAGAACAGCATGGGAAAGACCTGCCCCCATGATTCGGTTACCTCCCACCAGTTCCCTCCCATGATACATGGAAATTATGGGAGCTACAATTCAAGAGGAAATTTGGGTCGGGATATAGCCAAACTATATTAACTACTCATTAGTCAATTTGGCCAGTCAATGAAGTCTCACCATGTTGCCCAGGCCAGTCTCAAACTCCTGGGCTCAAGCCATCCACCCGCCTTGGCCTACCAAAGTTCTGGGGTTACAGGCATGAGCCACCACTTCCGGCCTGTTTTTCCTTCCTATTTAAAAATATCATATTTTAAATACCATATTAAAAATATCATATTTTAAAAATACCATTTTTAAAAACATGTAATAACTAGTTGATGTATGCTTCACTGTCACATTAACTTCAAAGGCTTGTATACCTTAAACTATTTGAATTAAGTAGGGTTGTTAATTAAATATCTAAAATGACTCTATCATGATAATTTACTTTGCTTGAGAAAATATCAATAATATCAGGTGCAGTATCTGTGGTAACCTGTCAATCTCTGATTCTCTATGTGGTTTTTCTCCACTCATTTACCTTCTGAGTGACAAATTTGTGTGAACCCATAGTCAAAAGGAGATCCCTTCAGTTTGATAGTAATGTGTGACTTACAGGGTTCATTTTACTTAAGAACTCACTTTAAAATTTTTTGAAAGAAGATTTTCTGCTCACATGTCAAAGGCTATTCCTAATGAAGGCATATAATTTCAACCAAATAATAATTGAAATCTATAAGGCATCCCTTTCATCGTGTTTTTTTTCCTTTAGATTTTCATTAATTTGATGGTAAGCTGTAATTTTCAGTTTCCCTTGATGCTAAAAGTATACCCTGCTTATATAATTAATGATGCTTTTATGCTTCCATCAGCTTCATGAATAGGAAATCATCCATGGGTGTCCTATTTCCTCGTTGTTCCCATATATCCTTTTGTCTGTTATAAAAATAGAGATAAATACCAGCATCAAAAACGCAAGGAAAAATAGTAGCTGTTTACTTGTAGAAATCTTTTCTTTGCATTGTTGTGAAAGCTAGTTATAGGTCAAGGGAAAAACTACCAAGTTATAAATTGGTCTTCCAATCTGTTTTTGAAGTACAAACAATCTGTGAAATTTCTATTAGGGGCAAGTCAACTATATCACATACACCCACATATCCCAAAATTATAAAGCGTTGTCTTGTTTTCTTTCCTTTCTTCCAGTTTATTACATGGATATGATCACCTAATTGCTGATACATGATTGCTCTGAACCAACACTATAAGCTGGTTAAAAAGGTGGCTATGTTAATATGTTTTGATTATTTTCATTCAGTTGTTTACTCGTCAAATTACCCATATTAGTCAAATGGTAGGTTTCAAATCTGATATATTAGAAAGTATGCATGCCTTAAGTAAAATCAGTTATCTAAAAGGTCAGTTTGATAGGAACTGTACACATTTTTTAAAGATATTGCTAGAAATATCAGATATGAATTGAACTTATACCTTTCCAACTAGTTGGTTTGGTGTCAAAAAAATCTTTAGAAATCTTTATGATAGTCATGGAAGCAAAAAAAAAGAGACCTATTTTCATTTTGCTTTTTTACTTTCTTTCATTTATATCAGTAGACCAACTTATTTTAGGACCTGGGAACACACATTTATATTTTTTTTAAAACTGAAGGCAATAACTATTTAGATTATTACATACTGCTTCCAGAAGAAATCTCACATAAAACTATAATGTCAATTTACACCATTTTCAACTACATCCTTCATTAGCACTAGACTACAGACTGGCATTTGCAAAAACAAAAACTACTTATAAAAAAACACATTATTGTGGGTTTTTACATAAACATTGTGGTTATTAAAAACCACAGACAAATGATCCCAAATGCAATCTCCCTCAGACTGATCAAAATTTATCTTATTTAAAAATACCAGTGGAGAATCCTTTTGAAAACTATTTTCATAGATGATCACACACTCTTGTAAATGCTTTCTTGTATATTATCTAGAATTCTAGCCGGGCATTATGGTTCATACCTAAAATCCCAGCACTTTGGGAGGTTGAGGTGGGAGGATTGCTTGAGCCCAGAAGTTCAAAACCAGACTGGGAAACATAGCGAAACCCCCATCTCTATCAGAATAAATAAATAGCTGGGTGTGGTGGCCTGTGCCTCTTCACAGGTAGTATGTTTCAAAAAAAAATGGTGTGATGGGTGCAGTGACTCATGCCTGTAGTTCCAGCTACTCTGGAGGCTAAGGCGAGAGGATCATTTCAGTTCAGGAAGTCGACACAGTAGTGGGCTGTGTTTGCACCACTGCACTCCAGCCTGGGTGACAGAGTGAGATCCTGTCTCAAAAAAACAAAAAAACAAAAAAAAAATTCTACCCAAGAACTGGAGCCCAGCTGGTATCATTTAAAAATTATTGAATACTGATTGTGCTTTATGTACTTGGAATGTATATTATATTCTCCCCGCATCTTTCTCAAGACTTCCCAGTGATCAAGATGTCTGAAAGTCTATTTTGACACTTTTATTTTCTTCGTCTTTTCTGAATCACGTTCCAGGATAAAGTGGGTTTTGGATCAAAATGAAGTTGATTCACTGACTGGATTCATCACATACACTCTGAATGGAATTGTGCAAATTACCTAGTTTATCATAATTTGGACATGTGTAAAATTATGTTAATTATACAAATCTTATTTACTTCCTTTCAAACAAATAGATTGCCCTTAATTCATCCATGATTGTTGTGGGAATTAGAAATGCTAATTGAAAAGCACCCGCTAGGGTGATTGACCTCATCCAGCCACTGATACAGGAGAAAGTGTAGCTACTACTGTGATGGCCATATGATTTTCCCTACAATTCCGTTTACCCATCAAAGTTAAGGGCACAGGGGATCACACCTATAATCCCAGCAATTTGAAGCTGAGGCAGGAGGATTGCTTGTAGCCAAGAGTTCAAAACCAGCCTGGGCAACATAGCAAAACCCTGTCTCTACAAAAAATTTAAAAATTAGCCAGACGAGGTGGTGCGTCTGTAGTCTCAGCTACTTGGGAAGGTGAGGCAGGAGAATTGCTTGAGCCCAAGAGTTTGAGGCTGTGGTGAGCTATAATCACACCACTGCACTCCAGCCTGGGCAATAGACCCTGTCTCTTATTTTTTTTTAATTAAGGAATAATTTCAAATGCAATAATAAGTTGAATGATACTGTCTGCTCTATGCATTTCGATATTTTATCCTATGTTGTAGTGACAGATACAATAACCATAAATATTTCTAGTATAAGAAAATACACGTCTCAATTTTCTTGAAATTTGACCTAAAAACCTCTGCACTCGCTTCTAAGGAATTTTATACACACACACACACACACACACACACACACACACACACACACACACATATACACAATGCTTTAAGTTCTAGGATACATGTGCACAATGTGCAGGCTCATTACATAAGTATACATGTGCCATGCTGGCCCACTGCACCCATCAACCCGTCGTTTACATTAGGTATTTCTCCCAGTGCTATCCCTCGCCCTGCCCCCATCCCAAGACAGGCCCCAGTGTGTGATGATCCCCAACCTGTGACCAAGTGTTCTCGTTCAATTCCCACCTGAGTGAGAACATGTGGTGTTTGGTTTTCTGTCCTTGTGATAGTTTGCTGAGAATGATGGTTTCCAGCTTCAACCATGTGCCTACAAAGGAAATGAACTCATTCTTTTTTATGGCTGCATAGTGTTCCATGGTGTATATGTGCCACATTTTATTAATCCAGTCTATCATTGATGGACATTTGGGTTGGTTCCAAGTCTTTGCTATTGTGAATAGTGCCACAATAAGCATACGTGTGCATGTGTCTTTATAGCAGCATGATTTATAATCCTTTGGGTATATATCCAGTCATGGGATCGCTGGGTCAAATGGTATTTCTAGCTCTAGATCCTTGAGGAATCACCACAATGTCTTCCACAATGGTTGAACTAGTTTACAGCCCCAATAAAATGTGCCTATTTCTCCACATCCTCTCTAGCATCTGTTGTTTCCTGACTTTTTAATGATCGTCATTCTAACTGGGGTGAGATGGTATCTCATTGTGGTTTTGATTTGCATTTCTCTCATGACCAGTGATGATAAGCACTTTTTCATGTGTCTGTTGCCTGCATAAATGTCTTCTTTTGAGAAGTGTCTGTTCATATCCTTTGCCCACTTTTTGATGGGGTTGTTTGTTTTTTCTTGTAAATTTAAGTTCTTTGTAGATTCTGGATATTAGCCCTTTGTCAGATGGGTAGATTGCAAAAATTTTCTCCCATTCTATAGGTGCCTGTTCACTCTCATGGTAGCTTATTTTGCTGTGCAGAAGCTACTTAATTTAATTAGATCCCATTTGTCTATTTTGGCTTTTGTTGCCATTGCTTTTGGTATTTTATTCATGAAGCTTTGCCCATGCCCATGTCCTGAATGGTATTGCCTAGGATTTCTTCTAGGGTTTTTATGGTATTAGGTCTAACATTTAAGTCTTTAATCCATCTTGAATTAATTTTTCTATAAGGTGTAAGGAAAGGATCCAGTTTCAGCTTTGTACATATGACTAGCCAGTTTTCCCAGCTCCATTTATTAAATAGGAAATCCTTTCCCCATTTCTTGTTTTTGTCAGGTTTGTCAAAGATCAGATAGTTGTAGATGTGTGGTGTTATTTCTGAGGCCTCTGTTCTGTTCCATTGGTCTATATCTCTGTTTTGGTACCAGTACCATGCTGTTTTGGTTACTGTAGCCTTGTAGTATAGTTTGAAGCCAGGTAGTGTGATGCATCCAGCTTTGTTCTTTTTGCTTAGGATTGGCTTGGCAATGTGGGCTCTCTTTTGGTTACATATGAACTTTAAAGTAGTTTTTTCCAATTCTGTGAATACAGTCATTGGTAGCTTGATGGCGATGGCATTGAATCTATAAATTACCTTGGGCAGTATGGCCATTTTCATGATATTGATTCTTCCTATCCATGAGCATGGAATGTTTTTCCATTTGTTTGTGTCTTCTTTCATTTTGTTGAGCAGTGGTTTGTAGTTCTCCTTAAAGAGGTCCTTCACATCCTCTGTAAGTTGGATTCCCAGGTATTTTATTCTCTTTGTAGCAATTGTGAATGGGAGCTCGCTCATGAGAATGCTTGTGATTTTGGCCCATTGACTTTGTATACTGAGACTTTGCTGAAGTTGCTTATCAGCTTAAGGAGATTTTGGGCTGAGACGATGGGGTTTTCTAAACATACAATCATGTCATCTGCAAACAGGGACAATTTTGCCCATTCAGTATGATATTGGCTGTGGGTTTGTCATAAATAGCTCTTATTATTTTGAGATACGTTCCATCAGTACCTAGTTTATTGAGAGTTTTTAGCATGAAGGACTGTTGAATTTTGTTGAAGGCCTTTTCTGCATCTATTGAGATAATCATGTGGTTTTTGTTGATGGTTCTGTTTATGTGATGGATTACGTTTATTGATTTGTATATGTTGAACCAGCCTTGCATCCCAGGGATGAAGCCCACTTAATCATGGTGGATAAGCTTTTAGATGTGCTGCTGGATTTGGTTTGCCAGTATTTTATAGAGGATTTTTGCATTGATGTTCATCACGGATATTGGTCTGAAATTCTCTTTTTTTGTTGTGTCTCTGCCAGGCTTTGGTATCAGGATGATGCTGGCCTCATAAAATGAGTTAGGGAGGATTCCCTCTTTTTCTATTGATTGGAATAAAGAAGGGATGGTACCAGCTCCTCTGTGTACCTCTGGTAGAATTCAGCTGTCAATCTGTCTGGTCCTGGACTTTCTTTGGTTGGTAAGCTATTAATTATTGCCTCAATTTCAGAGCCAGTTATTGGTCTTTTCAGAGATTCAATTTCTTCCTGGTTTAGTCTTGGGAGGGTGTATGTGTCCAGGAATTTATCCATTTCTTCTAGATTTTCTAGTTTATTTGCATTGAGATGTTTATAGTATTCTCTGATGGTAGTTTGTGTTTCTGTGGGATCGGTGGTGATATCCCCTTATTGTTTTTTATTGCCTCTGTTTTATTCTTCTCTCTTTTTCTTCTTTATTAGTCTTGCTAGTGGTCTATATATTTCGTTGATCTTTTCAAAAAACCAGCTCCTGGATTTGTTGATTTTTTGAAGGGTTTTTTGTGTCTTTATCTCCTTCAGTTCTGCTCTGATCTTAGTCATTTCTTGCCTTCAGCTAGCTTTTGAATTTGTTTGCCTTGCTTCTCTAGTTCTTTTACTTGTGATGTTTGGGTGTCAATTTTATATCTTTCCTGCTTTCTCTTGTGGGCATTTAGTGCTATAAATTTCCCTCTACACAATGCTTTAAATGTGTCCGAGGGATTCTGGTACTTTGTGTCTTTGTTCTCATTGGTTTCAAAGAACATTTTTATTTCTGCTTTCATTTCATTATTTACCCAGTAGTCATTCAGGAGCAGGTTGTTCAGTTTCCATGTAGTTGTGCAGTTTTGAGTGAGTTTCTTAATCCTGAGTTCTAGTTTGATTGCACTGTGGTCTGAGAGACAGTTTGTTATAATTTCTGTTATTTTACATTTGCTGAGGAGTGATTTACTTCCAACTATGTGGTCAATTTTGGAACAAGTGCGATGTGGTGCTGGGAAGAATGTATATTCTGTTGATTTGGGGTGGAGAGTTCTGTAGATGTCTATTAGGTCCCCTTGGTGCAGAGCTGAGTTCAAGTCCTGGATATACTTGTTAATTTTCTGCCTCGTTGATCTGTCTAATGTTGACAGTGGGGTGTTAAAGTCTCCCCTAATTATTATGTGGGAGTCTAAGTATCTTTGTAGGTCTCTAAGGGCTTGTTTTATGAATCTGGGTGCTCCTGTATTGGGTGCATATATATTTAGGATAGTTAGCTCTTCTTGTTGAATTGATCCCTTTACCATTATGTAATGGCCTTCTTTGCCTCTTTTGATCTTTGTTGGTTTAAAGTCTGTTTTATCAGAGACTAGGATTGCAATCCCTGTTTTTTTTTTTTTTTTTTTTTTCTGCTTTCCATTTGATCTTCCTCCATCCCTTTATTTTGAGCCTATGTGTGTCTCTGCACATGAGATGGGTCTCCTGAATGAATAGAGTACACTGATGGGTCTTGATGCTTTATCCAATTTGCCAGTCTGTGTCTTTTAATTGGGGCATTTAGCCCATTTACTTTTAAGGTTAATATTGTTATGTATGAATTTGATCCTGTCATGATGTTAGCTGGTTATTTTGCCCATTAGTTGATGCAATTTCTTCCTAGCATCAATGGCCTTTACAATTTGGCATGTTTTTGCTGTGGTTGGTACCAGTTGTTTCTTTCCATGTTTAGTGCTTCCTTCAGGAGCTCTTGTGAGTCAAGTCTGGTGGTGACAAAATCTCTCCGCATTTGCTTGTCTGTAAAGGATCTTATTTCTCCTTCACTTATGAAGCTTAGTTTGACTGGATATGAAATTCTTGGTTGAAAATTCTTTTCTTTAAGAAAGTTGAATATTGGCCCCCACTCTCTTCTGGCTTGTAGAGTTTCTGCCAAGAAATCTGCTGTTAGTCTGATGGGCTTCCCTTTGTTGGTAACCCGACCTTTCTCTCTGGCTGCCCTTAATATTTTTTCCTTCATTTCAACCTTGGTGAATCTGACAATTATGTGCCTTGGGGCTGCTCTTCTCGAGGAGTATCTTTGTGGTGTTCTCTGTATTTCCTGAATTTGAATGTTGGCCTGCCTTGCTATGTTGGGGAAGTTCTCCTGGATAATATCCTGAAGAGTATTTTCCAACTTGGTTCCATTCTCCCCGTCACTTTCAGGTACACCAATCAAATGTAGATTTGGTCTTTTCTCATAGTCCCATATTTCTTGGAGGCTTTGTTCGTTTCTTTTTACTCTTTTTTCTCTACACTTCTCTGCTCACTTCATTTCATTCATTTGATCTTCAATCACTGATACCCTTTCTTCCACTTGATCAAATCAGCTATTGAAGCTTGTGCATGCATCACGTAGTTCTCGTGCCATGGTTTTCAGCTCCATCAGGTCATTTAAGGTCTTCTCTACATTGTTTATTCTAGTTAGCCATTCGTCTAATCTTTTTTCAAGGTTTCTAGCTTCCTTGCGATGGGTTCAAACATCCTTCTTTAGGTCAGAGAAGTTTGTTATTACTGACCTTCTGAAGCCTACTTCTGTCACCTCGTCAAAGTCATTCTCCATCCAGCATTGTTCCATTGCTGGTGAGGAGCTGTGATCCTTTGGAGGAGAAAAGGCTGTCTGGATTTTAGAATTTTCAGCTTTTCTGCTCTGGTTTCTCCCCATGTTTGTGGTTTTATCTACCTTTGGTCTTTGATGTTGGTGACCTGCAGATGGGGTTTTGGTGTGGATGCCCTTTTGTTGATATTGATACTATTCCTTTCTTTTTGTTAGTTTTCCTTCTAACAGGTCCCTCAGCTGCAGGTCTGTTGGAGTTTGCTGGAGGTCCACTCCAGACCCTGTTTGCCTGGGTATCACCAGCAGAGGCTGCAGAAGAGCAAATATTGCAGAATAGCAAATATTGCTGCCTGATCCTTTCTCTGGAAGCTTTGCTCCAGAGGGCCACCTGCCTGTATGAGGTATTAGTCGGCCCCTACTGGGAGGTGACTCCCAGTTAGGCTATATGGGGGTCAGGGACCCACTTGAGGAGGCAGTCTGTCCGTTCTCAGAGCTCAAACACCTTGCTGGGAGAACCACTGCTCTCTTCAGAGCTTTCAGACAGGGATGTTTAAGTCTGCAGAAGTTTCTGCTGCCTTTTGTTCAGCTATGCCCTGCCCACAGAGGTGGAATGTGCAGAGGCAACAGGCCTTGCTGAGCTGCGGTGGGCTCTGCCCAGTTTTAGCTTCCCTGGCCACTTTGTTCACCTACTCATGCCCAGCAATGGTGGAAGCCCCTCCCTCAGCCGGACTGCTGTGCTAGCAGTGAGCAAGGCTCTGTGGGCATGGGACCTGCTGAGCCAGGTGCAGGATATAATCTCCTGGTTTGCTGTTTGCTAAGATCACTGGAAAAGTACAGTATTTGGGCAAGGGTGTCCCAAATTTCCTGGTGCAATCTGTCATGGCTTCCCTTGGCTAGGAAAGGAAAATCCTCCAACCCCTTGTGCTTCCTGGGTGAGGTGATGCCCTGCCCTGCTTTGGCTTGCCTTCCATGGGCTGCACCACTGTCCAACCAGTCCCAATGAGATGAACCAGGTACCTCAGTTGGAAATGCAGAAATCACCCATTTTCTTCTTTGATCATGCTGGGAGCTGCAGACCAGAGCTGTTCCTATTCAGCCATCTTGGAATGGAAGAAAGATTCTGATATTTTTAAAGCATGAAAAGGGCAAACAAAATGCATATATAAGATACAATATATGAAGAAAGAAAGAAGAAGAAACATTATTCTCTCTGTTAGTATTATTTTAGGAGGAAATTCTATGCAGATACCTATTTGTAAGGCAAGGTTTTGTGACAAGAGGAATTGTATTTATACAATGTACAATTTACACAAGTGAAAATGGACAATTGTACAACTTCCACAATTCCATTCAACCTATGTATGACAACTAGAGGAATTATTGAGAATGATAAATGTTATGGTGTGGAGTGAAAACTCTGAAGATTATGTGCCTAAAATATTACCTGGTTTAATGTTTAAAACTTCTATAAATGCTGTAAATATTTATACATTTTATAAATTTTATAAATTATAGTTTATAAGGCTAAAAGCTTATGGCAGAAATAAAGTTTGGGTACCTGCTGTGAGTTGGACTGTGTGATTTCTTTCTTTTTCTTCCTGCAAAAATGATCACCACCAAAACTGTACATGTAAATGTCCTGCAATTTAGTCATTAGAATTTGCTTTGCATTTCATTTTAGTATCTCAAATATAATCTGTAGTGTCATAAAATATGTAAGATTTCAGCCCCCCCGTTTGCTATTTTAATTATAAAATAATATTTGGGAATTGGCTTATATATGTGGTCTAATGAACAATTTGGACTATGAGTAAACTTTTTGATTTTTAAGTTTACCTTGCACTTTTTTTGTTCGAAATTCTGGAATATGCTGTGAGACTCTTCTTCCAGGGTTGAGTCCCAAAGTTCCTTGACAGGTGCAGGCTCTCAATGAAGCCAGCATTAAGCTACTTCCAGGGAACTGCCTGGTCCACCTCCCAAGCTGCTTGGTTCTAACATGGTCGAGGCCATGTGTGCCATGACCTGTACCTACACAATGATTTCTCACACCTGCCTCTCTGATCACCTAAGTCAGCTCTGCTTTCATATCTCACACAAGTGCATTTAAGTCAAAGAACTTAAGTTTGACAGCTGGCTGGAAGATTAGCTAAAATGTAATTTTAGGTTTCTGAGTTGTTCAGTCAGGAAGAAAAGTAGAAGGCGATCATTAGAAACTTTTAGAGATGAATACATGTTCAAAGAGGCAACTCACGTTTCCAACCACAGGTGGAGGTATCTTTTGCACCCCATGTTAACATGTCCATCACTAAAGAAGCCAGAAGAAGTTCATGGAAAGTCTTCAGTAGTAGCTCAGACTAGGGTTTCATGCCATGCTCACTTGACAGCTGCTATTCAGACACATTCTCTATCTCTTCTCAGAAACAAATCATTACAAATGCTACAGTCTGGCATATAGATATGGTGGTAGCAAATGTCTGTGTTTCATTTTCCTTCCCATTTATTTATTCTCTATCTCAATAAACAACAATCCCTACAAGCAGTTGACTTTCACATAACAGTGTCAGCAATGTATCTTTACCATCTTGGCAGCATTCAGCCTTTGTGTGTCCACACAAGTCTTAGAGGTATTTTTGCTACCTCACTATCTCACAATTCTTTACCCTAGTCTGCTACATTGATGCTGATGGAGCCCGAATCTTAGGATGTAGCAATATTTGAGATACATGTGTAAGACTGACGCTTGCCATAGAATGGATGATAAAACCTATGTCTTGGTTTGCTAGGGCTGTCATATCAAAATACCACAGACTGGGTAAATTTTAAAAAACTGGAAATTTGCTTTTTCACAGTTCTGGAGTCTGGAAATCCAAGATCAAGGTATGGGCAGCACTGTTTCCTCTTAAGTCCTCTCTCCTGGACTTGTAGACACTGTCTTCTCCCTGTGTTCTCACATGATTGTCCCTCTGTATTTGTTTGTGTTCTAATCTCCTGTTTTTATAAGGACACCAGTCCTATTGGATTAGGGCACATCCTAAAGATCTCGTTTAAGCTTAATTATCTCTTTAAAGGCCCTATATTTAAATACAGTCCCCTTGTGGATAAGGGCTTCAATGTATGAATTTTAGGGAGACCCAAATCAGCCCATAACAGTGCATGATAGATCAGTATTTTAAACCCTCTGTGAAATATCTACTTATTCACAACCATACAGCATACCCTTCATTTCACCTGTAAGTAAAAATGAACGGAAATACATATTCATACTCTATGTGCTGGCTAGCTTTGCATGGTGCCCAGTGGGAGAAAGGTGCACCATTTGTTTTGTTTACAGAACAAACACCTCTTTTCTTGTAAGCTTTGTCACCCAGCAGATTAACTGTTGCGTGAAGTGCACATAACAGGTCGTGGTTCTGATAGGATTAATGGAAAGCCCCACTAGGATCATTATAATGAAATCTCTCATGTATGAAGGGAAAGATCATGCCATTTTTGCAAAGTCTTCTCAGTTTGGATAAGAGCTGCCTGCTTTTTACAGGGTCCCGGAAGAAATTGTTCAGCTCACCATCAGAGTCATGTGGTCATGCATCTTGAGGTACACATCAGAAATTAGGTGTTTCCCACCCCAATGAACAAGTGAGCCCACGGACACTCCATTATGAAGGGGAAGTAGCTGTATGAAGTAGGGATCAGACAGCTCTAGTAGATATAAGTTGTTTGAGCAAAATGTTCATGTTTACCAATGTGCCTTCTCTTGCATGTGGCCTCTTCTTGGCCCTATGGAAAGATACCAGTGATCATGTGCTTCTCCAGAGAAACAGAACTAATAGGAGATAGATAATTGGATATATGAATAAATGAATAGCTAGCTAGGTGAATCGATGGATGGATGACAGATAGGTGAATAGATGGATAGATGGATGGATGAATGATAGATGAACGAATGAATGGACGGAAAAATGGATGAATAAATAGGCAGACAGATAGATAGATGATGAATAGATAGATAGATACCAAGATAGATAGGATGTGTTATAATAAATGTCCCACATGGTTATAGAGGCTTAGAAGTCCCACAACCTGCTGACTGCAAACTGAGAACCAGAAAAGCCTGTAATGTAATTCAGTCCAAGTCTGAAGACTTGAGAACAAGGGGTGATGATGTCTAAGATCAGGAGAAAATGGATATTCTAGCTTAGAAACAGAGACTGCATTCACCCTTCCTCTGCTGTTTTGCTCTAGTTGGACACTCAACAAACTGGATGATGCCTACTGACACTGGTGAGGGTGGATCTTCTTCACCCAGTGAATCAGTCTGCTCTCACGCTGCTGTAAGGACATAATCAAAAGTCGCTAATTTATAAAGGAAAGAGGTTTAATTAACTCACAGTTCCACATAACTGGCAAGGCCTTACAATCATGGTGGAAGGCAAACAAGGAGCAAAGTCATGTCTTACGTGGCAGCAGAAAAGAGAGCGTGTGTAAAGGAACACCCTTTTATAAAACCATCTGATCTCATGAGACTTACTCCCTATCACAGGAACAGCATGGGAAAGACCCACGCCTCATGATTCAATTACCTCCCACCAGGTCCCTTCCACAACACTTGGAAATTATGGGAGCTACGATTCAAGATGAGATTTGGGTGGGAACACAGTGAAACCATATCACCCAGTCTACTTATTCTAACACTAATCTCTTCCAGAAACACTCTCAGAGACACACTCACAAATATTGTTTTACCCGCTCTTTGAGCATCCCTTAGGTCAGTCAAGCCGACACATGCAATTAACCATCACATCAGGTAACAAAGAAAAGACATATTCGCACCAGGTTTAGATAGAAAGACATGCTCTACAAGTCATGCTTAAATTATTAGGACAATTTTATTGCTCCAAAACAATGAGACATGAGGAGAGAAAACGATGCTTATTACAATGTAGCAACAGAATGGATGCTCAGAAGCACAACTGGGTGTTTACTGGACCAAATAAAAACCCAACTGCAACCAGAGAAAAATCACAGATCACATACATAGAAGTAATAATTAGACCAATACCTGGGTTCCCATCAGTAACATGAAGAAACCATAAAATCCAAATGATGAGGGATTGTCTATCAATATAAATTTCAGAAATTTTAAAGACTATGCTTCAAAATGATGTACCAATAAGTGCATGTTTAAACAAACAAGTCCCAGGGCAGTGTATCCATCATCAAAATTCTATGAGTGGGAGAAATGAAAGACAGTAAAATGAAAACAGTACAATATGTGTACTCAGAAAGAAGGAAAGACAGGTAGATAGACGATAGACAGATTAGATAGATAGATAGATAGATCGATCGATCGATAGATAGATAGATAATCTATTACGGGGTACCAAAATGCAGAGTTCAAAAGTGGGTAAAAAATATGTGTGAATGTAATAAACTTAATATCCACAGATTATGGTGTTCTGCGATATTGAAGTCTATCTTCTAAAACATGTATGATTCAGAAACATCCTCTCCCATCCCCTTTATCTTTGCATTTATTGGTTCATTTGACCATCATTTTGTACACAGACCAATGCTGGAGTTCCTGTCATTGAAATGTCTTTCTGACAATTATGAATTAGGGTAGAACCTTTGGATAACCATATGTTCCAGGTGCCTGGGCCAATTCTGGTATATTCCTCTTGTTCCAGCATAAGAGTTAATAGTTATTTCTCTCCCACAGGTGTTCTGGTATGTGTAATACATTATAAATTCATTCTGTAGAAAAACCAAAGGATTAACTTTTCAATTCCAAATAGTTGAAATAAAATGCCTTCACTTTATCTGGGACCCATTAAAAACTCGATTAGAGTTTCAGATAAAAACTGTTAGGCCGGCCAGGAACAGTGGCTCATGCCTGTAGTTCCAGCACTTTGGGAGGCCAAAGTGGGAGAACTGCTTGAGGCGGGGAGTTTGAGACCAGCTTGGACAACTGCATTAGTCCATTCTCATGCTGCTAATAAAGACATATCCGAGACTGGGTAACGTACAAAGGAAAGAGGTTTAATTGACTCTCAGTTCCACATGGCTGAGGAGGCCTCAGGAAACTTACAATCATGGTGTAAGGGAAAGCAAACACGTACTTCTTCACATGGCGGCAGCAAAAAGAAGCCCAGAGCAGAAGGGGGAAAAGCCCCTTATAAAACCATCAGATCTTGTGAGAACTCAGTATCACAAGAAGAATATGAGGGTAACAGCCCCTGTGATTAAATTACTTCCCACTGGATCCCTCCTAGCACACGGGATTATGGAAACTACAATTCAAGATGAGATTTGGGTGGGGACACAGCCAAACCATATCAGCAACAAAGCAAGACCCCTTCTCTACAAAAATACAAAAATTAGCTGGGTGTGGTGGTGCATGTCTGTAGTCTGAGCTATTCAGGAGGAAGCTGAGGTGGAAGGATCACTTGATCCCAGGAGGCAGAGGTTGCAGTGAGCCGAGATCACACCACTGCACTCCAGCCCGGGCGACAGAGCAAGATCCTCTCTCAAAAACTAAAAAAATTAAAACATCTACTAGGCAGACTACACTCCCTCTTAATGTTGCCTGTATGTCACGCGCACACACACACACACACACACACGCGCGCGCACACACACACATATTTTTTCTCCCACCAAAGACTCTCACCATTATCAGTACTGAATAAAGAAATAGACTATAAAGAAGAGGCCCTTCATCATTTGATTGTACTAATATAAGCCTATCTTTTGACCAAAAACTAGCTGTCATCCCCTAGACAAAAGAATCTTAGTTGTTTGAGTTGGACTGCAAACTATCTCCAAGTTCCATACGTCCTTTTCAGTGTAAGAAACTCATCATTATCTTCCCTTCACAAATTGAGATAATATATTCCAAATATTTTTAAGGAAGGAAAGTGTTTTTAGTTTTTTTACCTTTTTTGTTAGAGGGAAACTGAGTCAAAATAGGAGGCAGCAATGTGAAATGATTTGTCTGAAAGAGGGTTTAATAAAACATGCTGCATTAGTAACAGCAATAGCTGTGAAAGCCTTTCTGAGTAATTCTTGACAATTTAATACCACAAAGTCCAGCTCCTCTTTCTTTGCTGCAGAGCTTTTTAAAGTCAGACATGAATCAGAGGCCTAGAAGCAATGATACCAATTAGTGAAGTCCTGTGACATGTTTTATTATTCTGCTTGGAAAAGAAAAGGGACCCTGGAAATAGAAATTGGCGAGGGGAACATTCAGCAGTGCTCAGCTAGTATTACTCACTGGATTATGCACATAATTTTCTTTATAGGTTTTACATAATAGCCTCGTTTTGAGTAAAATGATGAACTGACCAGCAAAAATGTTAACCACCCAAAAAAAGAAAAAAGAAAAAGAAAGCTGAACACAGTGTTAACGGCAACAACTTGAATTAATTTCTGAGTTTGAGGTTGTAACCTTGTAGCTCTCAGACAACGTTGCTATTTGGCGCAGGGTTTATAGTCTGGGATTAATTTATAATATATCAAAGCTGCATGAGTCTCTATTGATACATAGAACTGGTGTCCACGGGTTCTGCCCACTTTTACCAGACTCAGTGTCCTTAGAAGAGCAATTTATATGTGCTTAATTAACTTTATAGGAAAAGCCTCGATTTTTTTTTCCTACTCAATATATTCTTATAATTAGACACTACTACAATTTATTTTTCCCCTCTAAAGTAATCATTTTTTTTAAAGCCAGATAATAAAATCTGAATACAATTTGTGGTTGTGGAATCTAAAAAAGCAACACTCCCCCTTTTAAAATTATGCATTAGTTTCGTTTAAAATAAAGGGCTCTAAACATTGTAAACTCATTTCTAGAATGTTTGCCCATTTGTTGGAAATTTATTGGATAATATATTCCGTTTCGCAGGATGCAAAGATAATTTTCCCTTTAACTCACAACTATTTATTCTCAGATCTCTATTTTGGTTTTACATAGATTTGTTTTAAGTTAAAAATTCATTCAGTTAAAGCAATGACAGCATCTTATTTTTAGCAGAAAGAATAACATTTATCCAAAAAATTTTATAAAATGTAAAAATAACATTTATTTAATGGAGTGAAGAATCTTTTTTATATTTTAAGATATATCTTAAGTGCCAAATTTCTTGGAATCTGAAAAAATTTAGTATTTGTACATTAAAATCACATTATGTAAAAATTTTATGTCTAACAAAACCACTTAATCACTCTTTCACACTAAATAACATATAGAAGGATTTTTAATCTCGCAAGTATGTGATAAAATAAGGATGCCTATCCTGTAAACGAACTAAGATGAGTTATTTTGACTCCAAGGAAATTAGGTGCTTTCAAACAAATCTAATTATTTGTTGGAGATAAATGAACATGACACTAGAAAAAAAAAAGTTCAATATTCTGATCTCCCTTGTCATTTTGTGTCATGTGTTTAATGAGAAGAGCTGATAGATGTCAAATTTCCTGGATGCTTGTAAGACTGAATATTACAGTGATATTTTTTAACTTAAAGTATTCTAGGAAATGAATTCAGGTCACAAAGATTCTATTGTATTTGCCATTTGTAGTAACAGAGGCCAATACTATATGTGAATTGAAATTCTGCTCATTTTGTTAACCTGCATAGGTAATAATAATAATTGTTGTTTATATATAATACAATTAATAATATATTGTTATACAAATATATAATTGTATTATATAAATATATATTATACAATGACAAATAATATTATAATATAATAATATATTATATTATATAAATATTTTTAATATTATATACATAATAATATAACAATACTATATACTTGCACATGATGATGATAATTATTATAGCAACAGCAAATATTTCTAGAGCATTTATCTTATACCAGTCTACTCAAAATACGCTATATGAATTAGCACTTTTAATCTTCACTAAAAATGTATAAGGTGAAGGAAAGTATAGTTCCAACTTAAAGATAAGAAAACCTAGACACAGAGAGGTAGATAAACAGATGGAGATACAGACCTTTATCATGTAGAGAGATTTGATATCATAATTGAATATCTTTTCATGGTTAATAAGCAGTTGCTATGTCATGATTTACATCCATACATCCATGAAAAATGCAAGTAATTATCATTTCCTCTTTGACCAAGAAGAAAATTCCTGCAGTTGAGTTGTTCAATCAGCATACTGTATTGATTGAATTGCAGAAAGAATAGCACAGTCATGCTATCATAAGATTATCTTGTGGGTGTAACTTTTTCACCTGCATCTCACTTTATCATTAATTACCTAAAATGCAGCCACTGTAAGCATTCATTTCATTATGTTTCTCAAATCAGAAGAACATCCACTTATGAGAATTGTGCAAACAGAGTACAAAGATCACAAAACGATGTGATCTGCGTGGCTATTTGAAGACCCTACTGGTGCCATTTTTGTGAATGATGGCTTTCCCAACTTATTCCTTGATAAACTTTTGGTTTAACAGTTTGACATAACCTATTTGTTGTAGCCATAACTTGGTACATGATTAAATGTGAATTTTTAATTTGGTAGTTATGGTAGAAATGGTGTTAAGATATTGAAATACAATGTCAATGCAAGTCAGAAACTTAGTCAACCTGCAATCTATTTCTTATCCCCTAATTTTACAGAGCATGCTCATTCCTTCTTCATGCTATTCCCAATCAACTACATGCTATGTAAAGGAAAGTCTTTCTTTCTAAGAAAGAAGCAAATATCCGTTTTCATTGTTTACAGGCTTCTGTGAACTGTTTCTAATTTGGACATTAGACTTTGCAATGGAGAAATGATAGAAAAGAAATAATTTTGAAGATGGGTTGACCAAAAAGAGGAATAAAATAGATTCAAATTTTAGTCTGCTCTTAGGCAGGAACAACCAATCAAGAGATATGACTGTGCCCATATTATGCTGTAGCATAATATTGATATAATTGTGGCTTGACTTTTAATGGTAAAAGGGGACAGACACAAAAGCAATATGGCTATTAAGGGACTTGGATAGTAGGTGGGGCAAACAAGGAAAAAAATATAGATGCAATGTAGGCCAGTGACCATCTAGCCACTATAGCCAAGATGGCAAGCAGCACATGAGAAAGGAAATCCCAGCCCTCATACCAGGCATAGAAGTTGAGGCAGAAGAAGAAAACATGAAAAGGAATCTCTGGAAGCTGCCCCCTGCTTCCAAGGCAGAAACAACAACAGCACAATATGGTTGATTTCACAATGAGAATGAATCAATTTGTTGCTTGAGTTTTAACCATACTTCCTCATGTAGGTAGCTGACTAAAAATATGCTTGATTTTCTCCAAAACTAAACAAGTATTTGGCAAGGATGAATTGAAAGATAGATAGATTCGATAGATGGATAGATAGCTAGATAGACAGATGAGATAGATAGATGAGATCGGTGGATAGACTGATAGAATAGATAGATTAGATAGATAGATGAGTTAGAGAGAGAGAGAGAGAGAGTGATGAGGCAGATTAGACAGATGAGATAGAGAGACAGACAGGTAGGTAGATAGATGCATTGACAGATAAATAGATAGATGGATGACAGATAGATAGATAGATGGATGATAGATGGGTATATAGATGATAGATGATGGATGGGTGATAGATAGATAGATAGATAGATACATAGATAGATAGATAGATAGATAGATGATAGACACATACATACATAGATATGATGGATGAATGGATAGATAGAGAGCATAGATGGATGCATGGATAGGCAGACTGATGATAGGTAGATGATAGATATGATTGACAGATATGATAGGTGAATAAATAAATAGATAGGATGGAGGGATATATAGTTTGATTTATATGTGTACTTATACATCATATAAAATGAATGTCTCCAACAAAGAATTATTTCTCTTTTCATAGTTCATTTAACAAAAAAGCCAATGATTATGGTACAGGTTGAAAAGTTGGTTTGTGGCTAAAACAACCTAAATATTAATCTAATACCACTCAGGTGGTTTATCTCTGTAAAAAATCCTAACTCAAGAAAGATGCAGAGAACCCATGGTCCAATGATCAACCACAGAGAAAGAGGGCTTTTATATTCAAATTAGGTAGATGGATAGATAGATAGATAGACAGATAGATAGATATGGTGGCTCACGCCAGTAATCCCAGCATTTTGGGAGGCCGAGAAGGGCCGATCACCTGAGGTCAGGAGTTCGAGGCCATCCTGGTCAACATGGTGAAATCCTGTCTCTACTAAAAATATGAAAAGTAGCCAGGTGTGGTGGCTGGCGGGTGCCTGTAATCCCAGCTACTCGGGAGGCTGAGGCACGAGAATTGCTTGAACCCAAGGGGGAGGTTGCAGTAAGCTGAGATCGTGCCACTGCACTCCAGCCTGAGCAACAGAGTGAGACTGTGTCTCAAAAAAAACAAAAAAACAAACAAACAAACAAAAAAAAACTACATACATGGATAGATAGAAGGATGATAGATTTTTAAATAAATATAATGTAACTTAAAATTTGACTTTTCATTAATCCATAAAACTTTGTTACGCCTTTTTTTAAAGAAGGGTATTTGCCAAAAACTTTCTACATATTGAGATGTTTAACAAAAACTTTCATATTGTGATATGACATATGAAAAAGTAGGATGAATATTGATAACTCTTTAGAGAGGGTCACCTGAACTCCAGGTGCTGCTCAGCAGCTAGGGGAAAAACAAAACAATCATGATAAGATGGGTGACCTCAACTGTCATAATCGGATGAGCATCAACACCAAAAACAAAGTGAGATACAAAAACGTCCCCTATTCAAATAATTCAGATGATGAATTTGGAATCACTCTGTCCCAGATCTTAGGAAAATTATGTTTATATGTATCCTTCATCAGAGATGCTACAGATAGAATAATTTCATAACCTTCAGGTCAAACATTTTTATTCACTGAAATAAGTGAAAAGAACTTATTAGTGGCATTTTAATTTTAATTTTGCTTAATTTGCTCATACATATAAATGAATTAACTCTAGATAATTACATAAAATATGAATGTGTATGATGACGGAAATTAAAATGAAGCACTTGTCAGAGTTTAAAAGTCATAGAATTACACTTAAATGAAATTGCCCTCTAGAGGTTTTTTGTTGTTCTTCACAAGTAGTAATGATTGCCTATCACTAAGATGTTGAATTTATCTAATATAATACACAACTTCATGTACAATTAAAAACTTATTGCTTGTTTATCAGAGAGGTTCAAATTATAAATTAAGTTTAGTTTTGAAACTGGTTACATTGTAGGCCCAGTGTGCTGTTTGAAGTTCTCTTTGACCCATGGCCTTGACTAGAGGAACATCACTTATCTTTCAAATCGGATTGAATTTTAAACTCTGTCTAGAAAGCTTTTAATTTTATATTTATATTTGGATAATGTTTCCATGATAGAAAGTATCTAAATAGATATATGTCTATACCTGTAGCATACATAGATAGATATATTATATATATAGGAATTGGTATAGGAGCTGTATAGTGTAAATAGTGTTATTTTTTCATATGTTAGTGAGAATTTGATATGTGTATATTATATGCTTTTATAAATTTTTTAGATATATACAAGGAAACTTGGAGAAATAAGGTATTAAGGTGAAACAGAAGTTATTGAGAGGTTTTTGTTTGTTTAAAACATACCTGTTCAATATTTTGGAGTTTCTTCAGTATTTATTTCTTCATTGAAATAATTCTCCTCACATATTGCCATAAATGAATAAATGTCAATTTATTGATTCAACGAGTTTAATTCACATAATGTTAAAACTGATTTTAGGATTAATGACCATTTAAGAGCGTATTTCCTGGAATTAGAAGTGAAAGGTACAATGCAAGGTTTCTATGATAACAGTTATTAAAAAAAAAATAAGTTAAATTTTTAAAATAGTATGACAGTAACCCTAAGTTGATTCCCAAACTATCATAATACCTTTAGCAAAACTAGAGGGGGACAAAAATAAATGTCTTTTCCCGTTCTGTAAGACTAAAAGAAGAAATTAAAATACGATTTGTTATATCATAAAATATTATTCTACTTCGATCCAATTCTCATCTCTTAATAGATTTTTGGTATTTTATACTTCCTATTAACAAAAGTAAATTTCCAGCTGCCCAAACAACTTATTCTGAGTGGTTTTCTTTTATCAAACACACAAACATTATTTTATTCTTAAGAAACAAAGGACTTATTCAAAAATTTGTTAGTGTAATAATTATACTTTAAATACGAATATGTATTACAGAAAATAAGTAATTATTACATACTGGTAACTAACAACTTGGCCAATTAAATAAAATTTAATTATTGATAATTCTTAAATTATTAAAGAAGTATGTATTTAACTATATTTATGTTGTATCAAGGAGGCACTATTATTAATTGTAATACAACTTAACACAGAAGAATATTTTTTCACAAAGCACCTTGTTGCCACAGAATAAAACACACATAAACACCATAATGTGGATGTACTGTACTTATTGATTGTGTTCTTAATGCTTATTGATTGTGTTCTGAATGCTATGTGTTTTGTCGAATTCTTCGTTCACCATTTTGAACAGAAATTTGAATTAATAAGTGTACCAGTGCCTGTTTTAGATTATTTAGATTTTAATTTTTTTCTTTTTTTAGGGGACAGGGCCTCACTCTGTCACCCAGGCTGGAGTGCAGTGGCGTAATCTTGGCTCACTGCAACCTCCGCTTCCCAGGTTCAAGCAATTCTCCTGCCTCAGCCTCCTGAGTGGCTGGGATTACAGGCACGTGCCACCGTGCCCGGCTAATTTTTTTTTTTTTTTTAATTTTTAGTAGAGACGGGGTTTCTCCATATTGGCCAGGCTGGTCTCGAACTCCTGACCTCAGGTGATCCGCTCGCCTCTGCCTCCCAAAGTGCTGGGATTACAAGCGTGAGCCACAGTGCCCAGCCTAGTTTTCAAATTTTGAACAAACAAAAATAACAGTATTTTATGGAATTCAAAACAGTAAGTATGCCAGTATTTGTTATCAAAGTTATTTGATTTTGGAAGTTGAACTGTAATTCAAATTAATAAGTTAAACAGTGTTATTTGATATTAGAACCCACAGGTAAACTATTGTCATTTGAAAATTTGAAAAAGTGAATTACTGTTATTTTGAATTTAAATTAATAATTGACAAAGTACCTATTAACAGAGATATGTGAGCACTGAAATTTGGTGTGAGATATAAGCTAATAAGTATAGAAATGTTATTTGGAATTGGGATTAATATATATACCAGACCTTGCTACGGTCTTATTTTGTGGTGTTCATTTTACTTCAGAATTCAAATAGTACATATAGTACTGTTATTTGGAAATTGGAATTGGATTCAACTTGAATTTAAATCAGTATGTACATCAGTGTGATTGAGAATTTGAGTCAGTAAGTGCACAATTGTGAGTTATCTGCTTTATTTGGATAATGAAATTTAAAAGTATATTTGAGTTAATAATTAATCAACGTTATTTCCATTTGGAACTAATAAAATGTGTGCTTACTGGAACTTATTGGTGTTATTGGGATTTGAAAATTTCCATTGGAAATTCCAGAGTGTTAATTTGAAATTTTAAATATATCTTATAATTGAATAAATATATTAGTGTTACTTATAATTAACGTGAATAGGTACACCAGGATTGTGAATTGGGGTTATTGGACTTTGAGATATAAATTAAAATTTCAAGTAAAGGCATATGTGTTATTTAGAATTTTAAATAAAACATACAACAGGTAGTGCTTGCTACGAAATTTATTTGGATTTTAAAATTGTCTTTGAAATTGGAACTTACAAGTAAACAAATGGTATCTCGAATATGAGCTAATAACTGTATCAATGTACTTTGTTTTGTCTTTTAATCTTTCACTTTAGGGAATTTAGAGTTTGAATAAATAAATATAGCATACTTATATATAATTTTAACTAATCAGTATTACATTTTCACAAACATGTTTTATCAGAATCAATTATTTCAGTACATCTCTGTTATTTTGAATTCGATCTAACGTGTAAGCTAGTGTTATTTGGAATTTGAATAGATAAGTGGAATAATGCTAGTTATTGAGGAAATGTATATATACTGCAATTTTAATTGAAATTTGACTGATAATTACACTAGTGTTATTTGTGCACTGAGTCTAAAAAGTTTACCTGTCCTTATTAATGGGTGTTTTTAGATTTGGGGATTTTAAGTGGATTTTGAGTTGTTAAGACTACCAGTGTTATAAAAATTTCAACCACAAAGTGCATCAGTACCTGTTCAAAGACTTTAGAAATTTAGAATTTTACATGAAAATTAAACTAATAATTAGAATATATACGAATAAGTACATAAGTGACATTCTAAATATGAGCTTTAACAAAATCACCTCTGCCGTTATCCACATTTTAAATTTGAAATGTTTAATTGAAATTTGAGCTGGTAATTCCACGAGGAATATTTGGAATTAGAGTAAGTTTACCATTCGTTAAAACACTGTTAGTTGGATTTTGAATAGTGAATTGAAACTCAAATTAATAAGACCTACAATTTCATGAAAAATTTGAGTCAATAATTATTCCATGCTTGGAATCAGAGTTATTCGAATATTGAAACTGGAATTGAAATATGAACTACGTAAGCACACCAATGTTAAGTAGAATTTTAACCTAAAATTTCACCCATGTTTGTAGTCTGATCCATTTACACTTTGAATTTGAAATGAAATTACAATTAATAACTGCATCTGAGTTTGGTATCAAAGTTACTTACTTATCAGCAAGAGACCTAATAAAGACATCAGTGTTATTTAAAATTAAAGTAATAAGTACATCAAAGTATGCTATTAGTTTTATTTGCATTTTGGAATTTGAATTAGGATATAAGTTAATAAGGAATCAATCTCATTCCGAATTTGAACTTCTAGGAATGCTATGGCTTATTAGAATGTGCATGTGTTTGCATGTGTTATTTAAAATTTGAACTAATAATGACCTCCGTACTTGTTATGAAGATATCAGATACCGGAATTGGAATATGGAATATTAAGTATATTCATGTCATTTGGAATTTTGACAGAAGGTCAAAGGTTTTGAATTTTTACCGTGGTTGAATTTTGGTATATTAGTCAAAATTTGAACTCATAATTCCAACAGTATTGTTGGCAATTCCTATCAATAAGTGCATCAGATCTATTTGGGTTTGGAAGTTTAATTTTGAATTAAGATGACCTCGGGTGTTACTTGCAATTTGAAGGAATATGAACACTAGTGATTGTTATAGGAGGTATTAAATACTGGAAATGAAAATCAAGTATGAACATAGCTACAAATCAGTATTTTGTTGTTGTTGTTTATGTTATATATATTTTTTCTTTTTTTAACATAGTTGTCCACTGTGTTCCCTGGATTGACTTGGTACTCAACTATTCCCTGGAATGATCCAGTACTCCACTGTTTTCCCTGACTGATTGGTCACGTGGTCTTTTTCCTGGGTTAACTCAGGCATTGGCTATGTTCCCTGGATTGACTCAGTGCTCAACTCTTTCCCCTGGACTGACTTGGTGCTCAATTCTTTCTTCTGGACTGACTTGGTATGTGACTCTCTTCTTGCCTGCATTGACTTGGTCATCAACCGTGTTCCCTGGATTGACTCAGTACTCAATGCTTTTCCCTGGACTGACTTGAAGGCATTGTTCACTCAGCATATTTTTAATAGAATTATGTATATTCTGTGTATCAATAGTTTGTGCCTCTTCATTCTCAGTGTATGAAAACAGCAAAGTTTGTTTTTCCCTGGACTGACTCAGTAGTTAACTGTGTTTTTCCCTGGACTGATTGAGTCATCCACTGTTTTTCCTATACTAACTCAATAATCAGTTGTGTTCTCTGGATTGATTTGGTATTTGACTGATTTTCCTGTAATGATTTAGTACTCAACTGTTTTCCCTGGATTGATTGGTCATCAACTTTTTTTCCTGGATTAACTTGGTCACTGATTGTGTCCCCAGGATTGAATCAGAGCTTGATTCTTTCCCCTGGACTGACTCAATGCTCAACACTTTTCCCTGGAATGATTTGGTAGTAGTTAGCTATGTTCCCTGGATTAACTTGGTCATTGACCATATTCCCTGGATTGACTTGGTACTCAACTCATTTCCCTAGACTGACTCAGCAATTAGCTATGTGCCCTAAAATGACTCAGTTATTGACTGTGTTCTCTGGATTGACTTGGTACTCAACTGTTTCCCTGGGATGATTGGTCATTGACTCTATTTCCTGGAATAACTCGGTCTTTGACTGTGTTCCCTGGATTGACTTGGTACTCAACTCATTTCCCTGGACTGACTCAGTACTCAACTCATTTCCCTGGACTGACTTGGTATTCAACCCATTTCCCTGGACTGACTCAGCAATTAACTGAGTGCCCTGGAATGACTCGGTCATCAACTGGGTTCCCTGAATTGACCTGGTACTCAACTCATTTCAATGGACTGACTCAGTACTCAACTCATTTCCCTGGACTGAGTCCCTACTCAACTCCTTTCCCTGGACTGACTCGGCAGTTAACCGTGTGCCAGGAAATAACTAAGTGGTCAGCTGTGTTCCCTGAACTGTTTGGTAGTTGACTCTGTAACCTGGATTGACTCAGCCATGGACTGTGTTTCCCAGACCATGGGCATTGCGTCCCTGCTTGTCATTCCCCCTCATCACCTGTTTTCCTTGGAATTACTCAGTCATTCACTATTTTCCACGCTGAGGGCATCTTCATGCCATCCTGTCATTAATGCTTTCCTGGACTGATTTGGTCATAGAGTCTGAACTCTGGAATGACTCATGATCACTATTTTTTCTGGTGTGGCTTCGTCACTGCCTTTTTTTAATGAACTGAGGAGATCACACCCTGCCACCTCATCAACTATTTCCCTTGTTGTGACTTGGTCAGAGGCTGTGTTTCCTGGGCTGAGGTCATTTCCTTGTCTTTTCTTCATCAATGTTTTCCCTGGAGTGACTCTGTTATCTCTTCTTTTCCCTGAACTGATGCGGTAATCAGCTCTTTTCCCTGGAATCACTTGGTCATCAACTGCTTTCCCTGGACTGACTTGGTTATTGACTATGTTCCCTGGAGTGACTCAGTCATTGATTGCTTTTCCTGGACTGCCCCCTCTTCACTATCTCAGTTATCTTAGAAAGGAGATTGCTGGGAATAAAAATCTGTTGTTATTTTCATAAATACATACATAAATATATTTATATACACATATCCATATACACATGTGTATCCAAGCCTCATTCTGGAAGAATTACCGCAGTTTCAGCCCACCTGAGAATGCATAACAATTGCCTCCCACAGTTCACCTGGGGCATTTTTTCATTTTTTCCCCTTGAAGTGCTAGGGGAAGAATGGTGTATGTGTTTCCTGTTGTGCTCATTTTTACAATCAGTTTATCTGGACTTGTTCTTCATGAATGTTTTTAATTTTTTTCCTTCCATTTTCAATTTTTTAATATGTGTTAACATTAGCTCTTTATGAGGCTACTCATACAAGTCTCTGCTGGGGACAGTTCCTGAGACATGCATCCTTAGGTCATTTGGTCCTTCTGCAATCATCTTAGAGTGCACGTACCCAAATTCAGAAGGCACAGCTCACTGCACACCTGGGCTGTATGGTGTAGCCTGTTGCTCCTGGGCAACGCACCTGTGCAGCCTGTGACCCCAATGAATGCTGTAGGCAACTGTGACACACGTTACACATGTATTTGTATACCTAAACATCCACACTTAGGTAGGGTATACTACAAATATGGTATTATAATCTCATGGGACCACCACCAAATATGTGGTCTGTCATTGACTGAAATATTGTTATGTGGTCCAGGTCTACATTTCTCATGATACTTTTTAATTGCATTTTTTGCCCAGCAAAGTTTTAGAAAATTATATAATCAAATTTTATGTATTTGATTGCATTTGGATTTTGAGTGATACTTAGCAGCCCTTTCCCCAGACCGAGATTATAGAAGAATAAATTCATTTTTCTTCTAGTACTTATATGGCTGTATGTAGGTAGGTATGTGTGCACCTAAACATGTTTATGTCCATGTATGTTTAGATACTTGACTCATTTGGAGTTTATTCCTGTGTACAAATAAAGTATGGATTTAAATTTATCATTTTCCAGGTTGTCCCAGCAACATTTACTTAAGAATCTGTCATGCCACACACTTTGGTGCACACCTGTAGTCCCAGCTACTCAGGAGGCTGAGGCTGAGACAGTGGAATGGCTTGAGCCAAGGAGTTCAAGACCCATCGAAGCAACATACTGAGACTCCGTCTCGCAATTAAAAATAAACATAATAAAGTAGCCAGGTGTAGTGGTGCATACCTATAGTCCTATCTACTCGGGAGACTGAGGCAGAAGAATTGCTTATGCCTGGAGGCCAGGGCTCCAGTGAGCCAGGATTGAGCTACTGTACTCCAGCCTGGGCAACAGAGTGAGACCCTGTCTCAAAAAAAAAAAAAAAAAAAAAAATCCACTATTGCCCAGTGGTTTGAGATACCACCTTTATTATATACTAAACTTCCTTCTGTACCTCTGTTTGTAGATTTTCTCTTACATTCCTCTAGTCTTTTTGTCTTCTCGTGCACCTGTAACATATTATTTTCATTATGGATGCTTAATAATGTTTAAAATCTGAAAGGGATTGACCCTACCAAGGATTTTTCTGACTATTCTTGCCCGTTGGTTATTCCACATGAACTTCCATGTCAACTAGTCTTACTCCATAAGACAATTTATAACTTTCAAAAATTGTGATAACATTAATTTTATAAATTCTCCCACTTAGAATAGTCCTCTTTATGTTATTGAGACATCCCATTCAAGGATGTTTTTCTTTTTGTTTAATCTTCTTTATTTTTATTTCAGGAGATTTTAAAGGTTTTTAAAATTATACATTTTGCACTTTTTTTTTTTTTTTTTGAGGCAGAGTCTCACTCTGTTGCCCAGGCTGGAGTGCAGTGGTGGGATCTCGGCTCACTGCAAGCTCTGCCTCCTGGGTTCACGCCATTCTCCTGCCTCAGCCTCCTGAGTAGCTGGGATTACAGGCACCTGCCACCATGCCCAGCTAACTTTTCGTATTTTAGTAGAGAAGGGGTATCACCGTATTAGCCAGGAGGGTCTCAATGTCCTGACCTGGTGATCCACCTGCCTCAGCCTCTCAAAGTGCTGGGATTACAGGCGTGAGCCACCACGCCCGGCCTGCACTTTTAAAAAATGTTTATTTCTAAGTGATATTTCTTCCTCTTGCCATAATTGTTCATAGAGTTTTCTCTAATATTGAATACTCTATAAACTTTTGTTTTGGGGGTATACTAATGACTTCTGCATACTATTTTTATTGCTAATTTACTGAAATATTTTACTTTGTGAATTAGTTTCATCATTAATTATCTAAAGTTTTCCAGGTATCATATGAAAAATAATAACAATTATTTTTTCTAGTCCTTATGCCTTTAATTGGTTTATTTAGTTTTCTTGTTTAGAAAAACACTTTTAGCATCACATTGAATAGCAATGGAGATATTTTGCATTCTTTCTTTAACTTTTATTTTAAGTTCAGGGGCACATGTGCAGGTTTGTTACGTAAGTACATATGTTTCATGGGGTTTTGTTGTATAGATTATTTCATCACCCAGGTAGTAAGCCTAGTACCAGTTAGTTATTTTTCCTGATCCTCCCCTTCCTACCACCCTCCACCCTCTGATAGGCCCCAGTGTCTGTTGTTCCCCTCTTTGTGTCCACGTGTTTTCATCATTTAGGTCCCACTTATAAGTGAGAACATGCAGTATTTGGTTTTCTGTTCCTGCATTAGTTTGTTAAGGATAATGGCCTCCAGCTCCATCCATGTTCATACAAATGACATAATCTCATTCTTTTTTGTAGCTGCATAGAATTCCATGGTGTATATGTACCACATTTTCATTATCCAGACTATCAGTGAAGGGCATTTGGGTTGATTCCATGTCTTCGCTATTGTGAATAGTGCTGCAGCGAACATACACATGCATGTTTCTTTATAATAGAACTATTTATATTCCTTTGGGTATATACCTAGTAATGGAATTCCTTGGGCAAATGATATTTCTGCCTTTAGGTCTGTGAGGAATCGCCACACTGTCTTCCACAATGGTTGAAGTAATTAACACTCCCACCAACAGTGTATAAGCATTCTTTTATCTCCACAACCTCATCAACATGTGTCCTTTTTTTGATTTTTTAGTAATACCCATTCTGACTGGTGTGAGATGGTCTCTCATTGTGGTTCTGATTTGCATTTCTCTATTGATCAGTGATGTTGAGCTTTTTTTCATATGATTATTGGCTGCATATATGGCTTCTTTTGAAAAGTGTCTGTTTGGAGAAATAAAGTCCTTTACAGACAAACAAATGCTGAGGGATTTTGTCACCATCAGGCCTACCTTACAAGACCTCCTGAAGGAAGAACTAAATATGGAAATGAAAAATGCCCCAATTAAAAGACACAGACTGGCAAGTTGGATAAAGAGTCAAGACCCATCAGTGTGCTGTATTCAGGAGACCCATCTCATGTGCAAAGACACACATAGGCTCAAAATAAAGGGATGGAAGAAGATTTACCAAGCAAACAGAAAGCAAGAAAAAGCAGGGGGTGCAATCCTAGTCTCTGATAAAACAGGCATTAAACCAACAAAGATCAAAAAAGACAAAGAAGGGCATTACATTATGGTAAAGGGATCAATGCAACAAGAAGAGCTAACTATCTTAAATATATATGCACCCAATACAGGAGCAACCAGATTCATAAAGCAAGTTCTTAGAGATGTACAAAGAGACTTAGACTCCCACACAATAATAGTGGGAGACTTTGACACTCCACTGTTAGTATTAGACAGATTAACGAGACAGAAAATTAACAAGGATATTCAGGATAGACATCTACAGAACCCTCCGCCCCAAATCAATGGATAAACATCGATGTGAAAATAATCAATAAAATACTGGCAAACTGAATCCAGCAGCACATCAAAAAGCTTATTTACCACAATCAAGTCAGCTTCATCCCTCAGATGCAAGGCTGGTTCAACATATGCAAATCAATAAGCATAATCCATCATATAAATAGAACTAATGACAAAAACCACATAATTATATCAATAGATGCAGAAAAGACTTTCAATAAAATTCAACAGCCCTTCATGCTAAAACACTCAATAAACTATGTATTGATGGAATGTATCTCAAAACAATAAGAGCTACTTATGACAATGATCCGAAGCACAATATTCAAGATATTGTCCTGGAGAGAATACTTTGCAGGATATTTGCCCACAAAACTAATAACACATGTCCCCAAACTGTAGTGAATAGATCGGTTGGAGGCAAGCTACCATTAAGAACATACTTTTTTCACTGGATAAGTAGATTATTCCTACTAGAGTAAATTTTAAAAAGCTGAAAGTGCATTCTGATAAGTATCTGGAAGTTTTCTCATACTACTAAGCACCCAAGTTATTTCCCATTAATTTCCAGCTTTCTGGAATGAATCTGTAAACAACACAGTTACTCTAAAAATAGATTTTTAAAGGACATGAACAGTTTTGTCTTAATGTTCTTGCCCCCTGAAAAGCAAAGTGTTTATAGATAGATTGGTTTATTTAACATATTTTTAAAAACAAAGGAACAATTACTCATGTCTTAAAAGGCAGATTATATATCAAGCTTATGACTGTTATGATTTAAAACCTTATCAACATCGAACTTTCTTCTCATCCTAAGAATCCATAGTGCTTCCAAAACAGGAAATATCATTAACAAAATGAAACATATTGAATCATTTTCTGCAGCAAATATAATGCTGTTAGAATATGGAAATTATTAAATGTGACTGAAAGCATCTGGAGTCAAGTTTAAGTATAGAGAATCTATCCCCTCTCTGTCTTTATCCTCTGTGGTTTATTTTATTTTAATTGATTATTGTATTTATTTAATAACATCTAATATGTGCTAAATAGGGAGTTATACAACAGAAAATTTAAAGTAGATAAGACATGCTACCTGCCAAAAATGAGCTAATAATCTACCAGGGGGTTAAAAACACGGAGACATAAAATCCCAATAGAATGATTTCTCTACTTCACTCTGTATATGTAAACACTGCATAAGAGCACCAAGAAAAGGCTAAATGATTCTGACAAGGGCACTGAGAGAGAGAAAGTTAGGGAAGAAGAAAAACAAGATTATGACAGCGGAAAGCAAGTCAATTTTCTCCTTCAGATGGTTGCAATTATTTGCAAAATTAGATTTAGTCACTATCTGTGAAACTCAGCCATCGGAGATGTTCATATACTTCTTATATAGAAGGAATGGAATAAAAATACCACATCTATAAATAGGACTCTCTTATTTTCTGTAAAGTTTAATTTTGGACATGTTTAGGGTATATTTCATTAGCATGTCTTTCTGCAATTTTATGTTGCTTCACCATATGATTACAACAGAGGTAAAAATAATATCTGGAGTTTGGGTAAGAAAAAGATTGGAGAAGGCAAGAAATGATGACAATTATGTTGCATATTTCAATAACTCTGTGCCTATTATTTCTACTGACTTGGAAAATTGAGATTTTAAAAAATCTCATTTTGCCCTTGGATTAAAATGGAGCAAAGTATGAAAAAATACTTACAGTTTGCTTATTTTACTTATTTTGAAAGAGTGAAAAGAGATCAATATAATAAAAAGCAATAATAATACCCAATATCTCTTACTATGTACTCTGTGCCCTGGATTTTTAAAAAGATGATGTTTTGATCAGATGATTTTAATAACTAAGGCATGCACATTTTAAAGCTGAATGAGAGAGGTTAAATTCACCAAGTCCTGTGGCAATGAAATCATTCTGCCTGGTCAAAACTAATTTGGTAGGATTCCAAGATCCATGTGTCTTGACACCTTTGGAAATCAGAAAGTAAAAACAAAGTTTTAAAAAGATTCTGTTGGAGACTACAAAATCTATTATCATTATTAGTTGTAAGAAGGGAAAAAAATAAGAGAAAGCCTCAACTGCACCGCTTTCATTGCTGGATTCCCTGAATGTACCGAAACAATTTGTTTTGCATGGAATCAGGCTCTCTAAGATGGTTTCTTTGATTTTTGGCACAAAATGCCTCATATAAGTTAATAGATTTGATAAATAATTACATTATCTAAAACGTGTATATTTTGGGAAACTCCCAACTTTAACAACATCAACTGGAGTATTAGAATTTTGTCGAGCATAAACTTTTTCTAACACCAAGGTTATTTCCAAAATACTGCCCATACCGATGAGATAAGGCACGATCACTAGTTTCATTGTACTTATTGGAGAAAGCAAGTGTATATAATGTAGAAATAAATATTATAGGGACTATATAGTAGCTAAAGAATTTGTTAAGGGCTTTAATGATCCAGGGTTTATTTCTACCACAGGTGTCATTTTAACTCCTTTTTTGGACAAAATGTAGCGAACAGCAGGGATAGAGTTAGACCTTAACAGGTAAGTACTTATAAAGTAGAAAAAAGAGGAAAATCCAGGCAAAATGGAAAGATTAAAGCAAAGGTTCAGAGAATATTGTGTACAAGGGCTGTCCAAGAAATGAAAACAAGACCTCTTTCAAAGAGGTTGGAGAGTTGGCAAGAGGGATCAAGAGGGATATATATTTGAAGACATACACGAGCACCACTTTAGGAAGAAGCTTGGATCTCAGATTAAAGACTAAATGAAACGAGAAACTTTGAATTTATTCTTTGAATGAGTGAAGGACAGTGCAGACATTATAATACATATTTAATGGGAAGAGACACAGCATATGCGTAGCATATATCGTGCCTTCTCTGCTGAATGCAACATCTATTGGTTTTTTTCTTTCTGAGACATTTAAAACTTTTGCAAATATTTCAGACATGTATCAAATATTGAACACTTCAAGGATTACAAGTTTCACTCAACATAGCCAGTTTCACCAAAACGAGACTTACATATCTCCCAGGATGAATGCATTCGAAATTCTAGAGTCACTCAAATAACTTTTTGAAGGAATGTGTTTAGAATTCGGTTTTTATCCTTATTCCGCATTATGATGCAGCAGGCATCAGTAAACTGCAGTCCATGGTTAAAATCGGCCCACTGTCCGTTTTTGTAAATAAAGTTTTATTTTAACTCAGCTATGTCCACAGAATGCAGTTGTTCCGTTCATTATGAATTGCCCATGGCTGGGTTTGCACTACAGAGGCAGAGTTGAGTAGGTGCAATTGAGACTGTATGACTTGTAAAGACATAAAGATTTACTCTCTGTCCCTACACAGGAAAAAAAATAATAAGTTTACAAACCTCTGTGATAGAAGCTACAAGGTGTACATTCAAAAATGCAATACATTTATCAGCAATGCAACCACTTTAGGGTGTCCACACTCATCTCATCTGTACATTTTCAAACAACTTTTTGTTCAATCAAGTTGCACACTGACATTCATTATTTCAAAAAAATGCTCATTATTCAAAAAATTAAAGGAGTAAATAAATTCACAAGCAACATAAGAATATTTTTGTCTTATTAGCACTTCTTACACAAATGTCGGCCGGGCGCGGTGGCTCAAGCCTGTAATCCCAGCACTTTGGGAGGCCGAGATGGGCGGATCACGAGGTCAGGAGATCGAGACCATCCTGGCTAACACGGTGAAACCCTGTCTCTACTAAAAATACAAAAAAAAAACTAGCTGGGCGAGGTGGCGGTGCCTGTAGTCCCAGCTACTGGGGAGGCTGAGGCAGGAGAATGGCGTAAACCCGGGAGGCGGAGCTTGCAGTGAGCTGAGATCTGGCCACTGCACTCCAGCCCGGGCGACAGAGCCAGACTCCGTCTCAAAAAAAAAAAAAAAAAAAAAATGTCATTGTATAGTGCACTTTAGTCGAAGCTCTAGTCACTGAAAAACGTTAATAGCCATTTTGGTAGTGAGCTGGATACATGAATCAGTTATTCTAACAACCCAAAAGTGACTCTCAGGAATCTGAGTGTGGTTACTCTAAAATCACTTGAAAAGGATAATTAAGGCAATTAAAAAAACATTTGAGTGATATGCTTTCTCTTAAAAAGCACTTTCTCCTCATGAAAGAAGGTGAGTTGTCACTAAAAGTCTCCTGTAAGGTTTGACAGATAAAACACCAAGCATTATGGGCAAGCAAGTGAGCCCAGATAATTCTGGTTAGAGATTAAAGGGCACCCCATATCATCTCTCATATCATCTGTTTTCTTTTTTTTTCTTTTATCTATGCATCTATTAAGAATGATTTTTTTTTCTTTCCTACATGCAAGTGAGTTTAAATTCTCTGGAGCCTTGTCTAATTTATTTTGCTGGTTACTCTCAGAAACAAATTCAGAAATGCGTGTGCTACCTTCCCGTGCTGATTGAAACCACTAACCTTCCAAAAAAGGACAAGTTATATATAGGACATTACACCTCATCACCTTTTTCTGTGGATCGGTTGGGTCCTTATTCATGTTTTAACAATTCCATTGACTTAATCATAGCTTCATTTTCTTTCCTTGCTTGATAGCTTCTCAATTTCATTGTTTCTGAAGTTTCCCATGGTAAACTCAAGATCCTTGATCTTGGTCAAGGAAAAGGTGCAGAATTTAGGGTCCTATAGAAAAGTCCTTATGAGTTTAGATTGAGGATAACTCAGATTGCTTAAGAGCTCGTTCTGCAGGATATTTGTGTGAGCATAATAGTTTTCTCCCTCGCCACCTCCTCCTCTGATTGTGTGTCCTGTGTCTTCATTTAATCAATGCTCATTTCAGCAAACACAAGGCAGAGTTGCTCATCTACTTTTGAATGGCATCTCATTTTGACGGGGGCTGCCTGGATGCCACATCTTCCATAACAAAAATTTCAGTGAAATGGCCAACCAGGTTGAATTCTTTATTTTAGGACTATTTATGTGTTCCCCAATGTATGATCTTCCTCTCACTCTATTTTTATCACACACACATCCAGTTCACGTAAGTTATTTCAGATGTCCCAGCCGTTGTAAACTTGGCAAATTCTATTTTAGTCCTTGGAGCACAATTTCTCCTCTCACTGCCACCCCATTCTTCTGAATAACTCCACCTTTTCTCTTCAGATTTTATTGAAGCCACACTGCACTGGGAAGTATTCAGGGAAATCTTTATTCATAGGTAAAACAACTTTTCTCTGGTTTGCATTTTCATAATACTATGTGTGTTTCTATCACAGCATTCACCCCCACATATACTCATTGTCTCCCTGCTAAATAATGAGCACTTGAAGATGAAGGTTGTCTCTTATCCATTCCTGTGTGCTGAGCCTGGTCATTACGCTCAGCATATGCTAGACACTCCGTTAACATTGACTAACTTTAACAGGGCCACACATTTAGCTTCATTACATTCTGAGGTGTATAGGAAAAACTATGCCTTTAAAAATGTCACAGTTTAGATGGGCTTTCTCATGATCTTTAATGCCATTTAATACTACAGAAATGGATAATGAAAATCCAGGAAATAGTGCTCCCAATATCCCAGTCTGAAAAATAATATTTTAAAGGCAATAGCCCATAAGCCTTTCCCTTTGAACTTGATTTAATATCGAATGGCTGGTGATTGCCATTGTGCACCCCATGGGTCTTCATTTGTCTAGACTCACCCATCAGTGCTTCTTATAAATGCTCACCACAGAGCACGGCCACTCAGTTCTTCATTACCATACAGGTGATCACTGAACAACAGAAGGATCTGGGCACCAGCCCCCTACACAGTAAAAAATCCATGTGTAATTTTTGACTTTTCCAAAACTTAACTACCAATAGGTTACTGTTGACCGGAAGCCTTACTGATACCATAAATAGCCAATTAACACATATTTTGTATGCTATATGTATTACATACTCTATTCTTTCAATAAAGTAAGCTAGAGAAAAAGAAAACGTTATTGAGAAAATCATAAGAAAAATATCTTTACTATTCACTAAGTGGAAGTGGATCATCAAGAAGGTCTTCATCCTCATGATGTTCACCTTGAGTAAGCTGAGGAGGAGGAAGAAGAGGAGGGCTTGGTCTTGCTGTCTCAGTGGTGGCAGAGACAAGGAAGGAAGGAAGGAAATCCTTATATGAGGAGGAAGAAAATCCTCACATAAGAGGGCTAGTGCAGATCAAGTTGATGTCGTACAAGGGTCCACTGTAGTTCATTTCCCTAAAATGTTATCCAAGTCAACTTCAACCTATGTCTAGCACAGCCAGCCACTTACCTCTTCCTCTCTAGAAATCAATTTTATTACAAGATCTTGCAACCATATTTGCAGTTTCCATGATGAAACTACACAATCGACTTAGTGCCTATAAGCCAAATCTTCCCCCAATTCTATCTGTTGTTTCATTTTTTGATATGAGTAGAAAAAAGCTAGAAGGAAGACATCTTTCCCCCTCTCATGCATAGTTTTCCACTGTAAAGTAAATACAGGACGCGCTTTGTTGAGGAAACACCATGATGTTACCTGGACAGTTTAGTGGTTACAGAGTAATTCTCCTCAGCAGGATAATTGAAAAATAATTTATGCTGTGTAGTTTGAATGTATTAGACCATAGTTGAATTCTGGTTGATACAATAATCAGTGACCCAATTGTTATACTGCTTTATTATTATTATTATTATTATTATTATTATTAACTTTTAAATTGTGGAGGGCAGGATAGTATTCACATCCATGAAGAATTCGACATTTATTTTCCCAATAGAGGAAATGCTTTCACTAATATTACATTGCCTCCAGAAGCAGAAGCACTGACAAGTTGATGCTGTGGGAAGTTTAGAATGAGGAGAGTTTATTCTAATACCAGGGAAATTCTAATTAATTATAATCCCAGAAATAGGATTATAATTTAGACAAATTAAAATGAAAATAACGAATCCTATCATACACAGAATGTAGCATGTACCTACAAAATGATTATACAACTATTGAAACCATTACTCAATAAAAGTAGCCAAAACATTCCTTCCTTCCTTTCTTTCTTTTCTTTGTTTCTTTATCTTTCTCTTCCTTTGACTTTCTGTCTTTTTCTATTTTTCCTGCCTCCCTTCCTCCTTTCATTTGTTCTTCCTACCTTTTTCTTCTTTCTGTCTTTCTTCCTTCCTCCCTACATTCCTTTTCTTCTTTTTCTCTTTCTCCTTCCTTTCTTTCTTCCTCCCTCCCTCCCTTCACCTTTAATTTTTCCTTTCTTCCTTGTTGTTTCTTTCTTTTTTCTTTCTTCCTTTCTTCCTTCCTGTTCTTCTTTTCTTATATTTTTTCTCTGTTGCTTTCTTTTTCTCCTTCTTCCTTCCACCTCCCTCCTTCTTTCTTTTCTTCATTTCTTTCCTCCTTTCTTCTTTCCTTTCTTTTTTATCTTCATTCCCTTTTTCTACCCCACAGAATAGTGATTTACAACTTTAAGGATAACTTCTTATCCACATTTCCGGTTGCTAAGGAATAGCTATTTTTTGTCTCTTCTATCCATTCAAAAGAACTCCAATTATTTATGTAACTTATATTTCTGGCATGTATTGTAAAGAAATAAACAATCAACTATTCCAAGCTGCTTCTCTATTCGGCGAATTAGGCAGTGGCTGACTAGGTGGTCCTCACCTGTCCTTCATTTGTGGAATGCCTCCCCCCAAAACTAGGTCAAGGAATACAGAGGAAGATGCAGACACAAGATAAATGAAGGCTTACCTTCTGGAGCAGAGCACACTGCATCTAGATGTCAAGTGGAGAGGGTCTGTTGCACCACAGGGTCTAATTGACGGCATGTAGTCAACTTGCAGGAAGTAGGCTAGTCCTGTATCTCTGCAGGAAGGAGACTACTCCAATATCCCCAAAGGATAAAAGTATAAGTATCAGAGTGTGTACACACTAAACACATCCTAGTATGAAGGCTAACTTGGGTTGAGCTCACCCAAACCTTCTCTTATGCCCTCACTCGTCCTGGGCAGTGTGATTTTAGATACTGGAAGTAGATCCTGTGACTCGCCTGAATTTCAGGAGCATGTTCCTTTGTAAATAGTGTTGCCTACTCTGTTTCCTTTAGGAAGCAAAGGTACAGGCTTTTCTTGTTTACAAGATTTTCAATGGTACCCACTGGTTAAAAATAGTTGATATTGCAGGCAGAAATGTGCCAATGACCACTGTTAAAACCAGGTCTAACCAAACGTAGATCACGTAATAGTTGCTACAAGTGTAAATGCAGTATTTACTGTGTTTAGCAGGGCTTCTTCATGTCTGCCTCTAGGAGGGACCCTGGTGAAGAAGGGTTGTGGGTAAGAGGAGGTAATTCATTCTTATCACCATCTGCAGAATTATCTGTTTTACCTGTGTCTTGTGAACCCCTCTACATCCACTCATAGGGGTCGCTATTTTGTTTGAAACTCTTCAGAAAGACACTGAGTTCTTTCACTCTCATTTCCTCTGGGATATCCTCTCACAGGGCTCAGACAATAGTATCTCAAAATATGATACTTTGTGCACGCTAAACTGAAAAAGGAGCCTCATGTTCTCTCTCACCTCCCACCCATACCCCACCAGCTCCCCTAAAGCACAGGATGAAGTTGTTTTCTGAAGTCTCCTTATTTGCCTGTATTAGTCTGTTCCCACATTGCTATGAAGAACTACCTGAGACTGGGTAATTTATAAAGAAAAGAGGTTTAATTGACTCGCAGTTCTGCGAGCTGTACAAGAAGCATGGCTGGGGAGGCCTTAGGGAACTTACAATTATGGCAGAAGGCAAAGGGGAAGCAGGCATGTCTTATATGGCAGAGCAGAAGAGAGAGAGAGCATGCGCAAACGTGGGGGTGCTACACACTTTCAAACACTCAGATCTTTTGAGAACTTTGTCCTGAGAAGAGCAAGGGGAAATTCCTTCCCCTTGATCCAATGACCTCTCACCAGGTCCCTCCTCCAATGCTGAAGCTTACAATCCAACATGAGATTTGGCTGGGGACACAGCCAAACTGTATCTTTGCCTAAAAGCCACACTTGCCAAAGAAGAAAACAATGACCTCCAGTCCTTTCTCTGAGTTTGGATTAACTGAACCCATACCGCAGGAAGAAACACTGAAATCTGTCAATGCACATGGATGGACTTTTGTCACAAACCACTGCCCTCTCTGCAGTCCCAACAGACTTTGTCCCAAGCCATTGTGTATTCTTCAAGCCCACTGAATTATCCCTAGTAATTAATCATTCATTACATCTCGACAGAATTCCTCTTCTCTTCCTACTCCTATAACCTGTTTTGCCAGAACACAAGCCCCCACTCTTTCTGTAACCTCAGTACAGTAATATAAGTTTCTGCACCTCACTGGGGAGTTGAGTCTTCATTCTGAAGCCTCCCATGTCACCTAAAACTATAATCAAATAAATATGTTTGCCTTTTCTCCAATTAATCTGCCTTTTATGAGTTAATTTTTCAGCCGACCTTCTGAGGGCAAGGGGGATATTTTCCCTTTTCCACTATGCCCCTCAGAATACTGAGAAATACTAAATTCCCAAGTATCTTCAGCTTTTCCTGGATGCTCAAAACAAACATGTCATGCACCGGCAGATGATAAAGGAGAATTTATTTGTGTTTCTGTTGTTGTTGTTGTTGTTGTTCTGAAGTATCTAACAGCATTCAGAGGCAAGTTTCCTGTAGAAAATCTAAAGTCAAGGTCTTCTTGTGTTGATTGATTGCTGTCATCAGTTGAAGGGCAGAAGTGAAATCCTGGAATTCTTTGGGAAGGAGGGATTCCAGCATTGGGAGTTAGTTTCCTCTGGCTTCTTGAAATCATTATGTTTCTAGTATTCCCTCTGACAAGCCCCCAAGTAGCCCCTTTTCATTACCAGAGAAAACCGTTCAGATCCCCTGTCTTTTCATTGGTCTTGTGACCTCCACCAATTCATGCTTTTACGCCTTCCTTCATGCAGCTTTAAAGATTTTGAAAGAGAAAATGTGGCTGTGTTCCTATGTGTAGAATAAAATGTGAGTAGATGAGTTCTCTGACTAAGAATTAGCCTTCCCTCCAGCCCCATAAGCAAGCCAAGAGGTCCTTACCTCTCATCAAAATGAGGAAGTTGATTTCCTTGTGATTTTTATTTTTTTTTTTGTCCAGGAAACATAAATAACTCCTCCTTTTGCTGTAACCTGGGCAAAAAATGTCCCCTACTCAAGTATGAATCATTGCAGTCATTTTAACCAGGAGCAAAATAAATAAATAAATTAAATAACATTAAACTCCAAAGGGTTTGATGAACCATGTAGATTCTTACTGAAGCCTTTAAGAGGAAATGCAGATAAATTAACTGACAAGCAACTCAAAAATGCTTTCTAGCCTTCCTCTCTAAATGTCTCACTTCCCTAATTATGCATACATGGGTGACTACAACCTTTTTTTTTTTTTTTTCCAAGCACACTGCTCAAATCTCCTTCCAGTTTCTGAAGTTTCTCTCTTTATTTTATCTGATTATATTTTGTTCAATTATACAAAGCAATAGAGTGCTGTCTGTGTGTTGGGGCCAAGAAAAAACTTTCCCTTCACCCTCTGATGTTTCACTGAAGGTTACTGACAAGAGACTGGTTAATAGGAGAAAAGGCATGTACATTTATTTAATGTGTACATGGAAGCCTTCAGAAGGAAGACCCAAAGATATGGGGGAAACTGTCCATTTTTATGCTTAGGTTCAACAAACTATGGACAACTATGTAAAAATAATGTTGGACAAAAGGGCCTGATCTAAAGTTAGTGGACTGAGTGGGGAAACCCAACCAGGACTGTCTGTCTAGATTCTTCTTGGCCATTCTGAGGAGAGCTTCTTCCTTCTGGGTGTGAGGCAGGACCCATAGGCAAACAAAGTAGGTCAGGGAATTTTTTTATAGACAGTTTTTACACAGAAAATCAGTGGGAAAGTTATAGTCATAACTTTAGATTTTATGGCTGACTTTGGGGAAAAAGGGTTTTGGTTTTTATGATCTGGGAAAGGGGAGGGGAAGATGTATTCTTGTTTCTATGGTGCCTCGGGGAAGAATGGGACTGAGAGACAGGAGGGAAGGTGATATGGTTTGGCTGTGCCCCCACACAAATCTCATCTTGAATAGTAGCTCCCATAATTCTCACGTGTCATGGGAAGGACCTGGTGGGACGTAATTGAATCACTGGGGCGGGTCTTTCCCATGTTGTTCTTGTGGTAGTGAATAAGTCTCAGGAGATCTGATGGTTTTATAAAAGGGAGTTCCCCTACACACACTCTCTTGCCTGCCACCATGTAAGATGTGCGTTTGCTCCTGCATTGCCTTCTGCCATGATTGTGAGGCCTCCCCAGTCCTGTGGAACTGTGAGTTCATTAAACCCCTTTCCTTTATAAATTACCCAGTCTTAGGTATGTCTTCATTAACAGTGTGAGAACAAACTGATACAGAAGGAGAAAGTCAGAAAGAAACTTTTGCTTCTGAGACTTCTGAGGTCTTCGTTTTGGGATACATTTTTTCTGAGTCCCAACATGTGCTTCTTGAAATTTAATTTGTTTCTTATTATTCTTCTAAAGTACACACAAAATGGCATTGAACTGAACAAAACTTTCATTCTTGGTATGTACTGAAACCAATCTCAAGTTCTAAATCACCTTGCTGCTGTGGAGAGAGCTGTTCTTTTTGTTAACATGGCTTCAATCTGCTCCTCAAGGGCCAAAATAATAATCCTTAGTTTGATTTACATTGGAGGTTACATTAAGTTTCAAATGGTTTTATTTCAAGCATTTGTGAGGAGTGCGAGAACTTTTGTGGCCCCCAAATATTGCCCATACAGGGAGGAGATCAGTATAACCCAATTCATCACATCACTGGGTTTGAACAAAACATTACTACGAGCATAGTATTTGTGCTAGTAGAACTCCATAAAGGTTGAGTAAATGCAAGACATAAAATTATCCAGTGGTGGGAAAGCCAAATCCCTTCCATGATTTCAGGGAAGACTGAAGACCAGGCTTTTATTTCCAAATGAGTCCTCAGATATTATATATTATAGCAGAAATCATGTTTCAGATAGGATATATATTATAGCAGAGTTTTCTTACTGAAACTAGTGTGACTCACTAACTTGAATTATACCTTATACATTTCTTGACCATAGGGAATGATGCTAACTATCCTTAGAAGTACACTTCAGCTTTCTTTAACATTTTAAAGTGACTCTATCATTTTCATGCTTGGAAAGCAAGGCTGGAGTTTGAAAGGGTTCATGTTACTCCAAACACTAAGGAAAATATTTGTCATGACTTCATGGCAAGTTTAATCCTGCAACTTATATCTGGAGATGGCTGCTAGTTTTAGATTTTATTTGCTCATTTTTTTCTTTTCTTTCTTTATTATTATTTTTTTTGAGCTGTATCCTTGGCATGATTAAGGATTTTGGGAACATTCATTTATATTCAGTTTTTCTAATAAAATAGTGATTAATGAAGAAATTTATATCAGTTCTTTTTTTCTACATGCATCTGGGAATTGCTTTCCTTATTCACCACGGCAGTATTTACCTTCTCCTATTTTATTCTAGGGAATTTTCTTCTCGGGAGAGGGTGACAAGGAAAGTAACGGTAGATTATAGCATTTTTTAATGTAAAAAAAAAACACTAGTGCTCATTAATAATAAGAAGAAATAAGTAATCTTTTCCTAATTCATCTTCCCACAGGAATGTAAGAGATGTAATAAATGAACCAATTTTAACTTGCAGTCTTCCATTTAACACTGCAGATGCACCAGTCTATATGAAATTTTCCAAGTTCAACATAAAGAAATAGAACATACTGAATTTGCGAGGTTCTTGCTGTTATTTTTCTGTACTGTTGCCTGAAGATGTCATGAATTAATGGAGTCGCCTTCATAAGTTAAAATATGTTCATTGTAAAAGATAATGGGCAGACACTTATCACATAGTTTTTGCTGAAACAAAGACTAAAAACTATATTGAGGAATAGTAGAAGTTATTGTCAATATGAACATGCATATGAAAAATCAATTGCAATGCCTTTTTAACGAGTCCCACAGAAGTCTTTCCATGTTTCCTTAGTAGCATTCACAGAGAAATTCAGCCCTGGTGGCCTGGTACTAACAATTCACTTGCAAGTGATAATGTATTAACCGACCTGCACTCTGCACAGACGTGGCAGTACAACAGCATTGCAGAAATGACAGGTTAAGGAATACACATAAAATTAAACCAAGTTGGAGGTGCTTTGCAAAATATATGAGTCCTTGCATCACAGATGAATAAAATGTGCTTGCGTGTCTTGTTTCAAGAAGCATGAAGTAAAATGGCATAAAACTTGGATACACATTTCTGCAAAGGATATAATACCTAGATGTCCAATCAGCACATGAAAAGATGCTCAACATCACTGATCCTGAGGGAACTGCAAATCAAATGCGCAGTGAGACGCCACTTTACATCCTATTATCAAAACACACACACAGAAAATAACCAGTGTTTGTGAGGACCTGGAGAAACTGGAACCATGCGCATTGCTGGGAGAAGTTAAAATTGATACAGATGGGAGACAGGGAAATACTGGGTAGAAGAGGGTGGTTCCCCAGAAAAGGCCCCACCCTCAAGCCTGGAAATGTGTGGCCCTAAATGGGAGCAGGCATTCCTGTTTTTGTGCCCAAATGTTGCCTTTCCCAAAAGCCACTTGGGCCTGTCATGCCCTTATCCTGTGCCCATATGAACACCAAGGTCCACAATCAGAGGAACGAAAGAGAAACAGAATAGCACAGCAGCACAGCAGAGAAGGAGAGAAGAGAAGGAGCATCTGAATGTCGAGAGGAATTGAGCTGGGGACGTTCAGAGAGGTGATTGGCCATGGGATGACAGAATTCCAAGAGAAGATCATCTTTGCACTCCATCCCCTTTCCAGCTCCCCATCCATCCCACTGAAAACCACCTCCAACACTTAATAAAATCCCTTCATTCACCATCCTTTATGTCTATGTGACCAGATTCTTCCTGGATGCCAGACAAGGACTTGGGTACCAAGATGGCAGGGTGTAAAAGGCTATCACCCTGACACTCTACTGACCTGGTTTAACACTTAGCCATCCACGGAGGGCAACTGCAAAAAGGCCATTAATTATAACACACCCCTAGATGCTACTTTGGGGCTGGAGCCCATAAGCACCCACCCCAGCTCCTGCACCTGCCTGTCTGCATGCTGTCCCCCACCGCCCCTGTAAGGAGTTTGAGAGTGCAGAGGCCAAGCAAACGAGCCACATCCCTGTCACAAGTCCTACAAGGTGGTCAGGGAACTCTCCCATTACAAAATGCTGCTGCTGCTATGGAAAACAGTTTAATGGTGGTGGGTGGGGCTCATATTTGGGGACCTTAAAATATGGCACCTTGACATACAGTGTATTTTAAGCTGAAGAAATTTGAGGAAACCACAGAAGCAAGAAAGTGCCTCTGACATTTCCCCACCCTACTTCTCTGAGACTGGTCCTAAAACCTAGGAAGGATTTTCTGACCCTCTCTGAAGTTGGTCATAGGCCCTCAAGAGAGAGGTGCCCTCCCAACACACAGAAAAAAAAAAAAATTCTTATCTCTGAAGACACGGGACACAGAGAGGAATCTGAACTCACAGGCCACACTAAGTTTCCCACAGGTTCTTATCTTTAGATGAGACCCTTTCATCCTCTTATATCTCCCCACAACTCTATTTTCTATCAAACCTACTATAGAAAAACACTCAGGTTTAACAACTGTTTCTAGGAGTTTTCATTTCTTTAGGAAGGTTCCTGTGTCACACAAAACATGTATGTAGTAAATATGTATACTTTTCTTTTGTTAATCTTTATTTGTTAAAGGGACTGTAACCACCGAATGGGTTCACCTTGCCCGCTGCCTAGACAGAGCCAATTTATCAAGACAGGGGAACTTCAGTGGAGAAAGAGCTATTCATGCAGAGTTGGCTGTGCAGGAAACTGGAGATTTATTATTACTCAAATCAGTCTCCCTGAGAATTCAGGGATGAGAATTTTTAAGGATAATTTGGTGGGTAGGAGGGCACTGAGTCTGGAGTGCTGATTGTCTGGGTTGGAGATGAAATCATAGGGAATCAAAGCTATCTTCTTGCTCTGAGTCAGTTCCTGGGTGGGAGCTACAAGATCAGATGAGTCAGTTTACCAGCCTGGGTGGTACCAGCTGATCCATCCAGTGCAGGGTCTGTAAAATATCTCCAGCACTGATCTTAGGTTTCACAATAGTGATGTTATCCCCAGGAGCAATCTGGGGAAGTTTATAATCACGTAGCCTCCAGCTGCATAACTCCTAAATTATCATTTCTATTCTTGCGGCTACTTTGTTACTGCTGTAAAGGCAGTCTAGTCCGCAGGCAGGAAGGGGGTTTGTTTGAGGAAAGGGCTGTTATTGTCTTTATTTCAAAGTTAAACTATAAACTAAACTCCTCGCACAGTGAGTTCAGCCTACGCCCAGGAATGAACAAGGACAGCTTGGAGTTTAGAGGCAAGATGGAGCTGGTTAGGTCAGATCTCTTGCACTGCCATAATTGTCTCAGTTATCATTTTTGCAAAGGCAGTTTTAGTTCGTCAGCCATAAACCTGCGATGGGTAGAAAAAAAAGATATTTTTTTCTTCCTGAAAGAGGATCCTCAAAAACTTAGCAATAGAGTAACCATGAAACCCTGCAATTCCTCCTACAGGTATTAAAGGGGAGTAAAAGTAAGATCTTCTTTTTACCCATCACAACTTTCACAGTTGAGACTCCTATGACAAATGACAGATTAACAAGAGAAAAGCATAAATGTATTTAATACAAGTTTATGAAACAAGGGAACCTTCAGAAGTCAGATTCGAAGACCCAGGAATACCTGTATTTATATAGAGAGTAGCCAGGAAGTACAATTGGAGGATAAGAGAGTATGATCTAATGGTAAGGATGGTTAGGGTTAGGGTTAAGGTGACCTGAGCAAGAACTTCATATTCAAATTCCTCTTGGCCTCTAGATAGAGGACAGGACCCCTGTGGAATGAGGGTCTTGTGTCTTATTGTCAGGGAGAGAAGGAGGCAGAAATTCAGAGTAACCTTCCTGTTTTCTCAATGCCCTTCAGCTTAAAACACTCAGTATGCTAAGGTGCCATATTTGGGGGGCTCAGGTTCTGAATCTTGACAGTATATACCCCACAAAATTGACAGCAGAGTCTCAAAATATATATATACACCAATTCTCATAGCAGCATCACTCACAATACCCAAGAGATGGAAGCAATCCACGTACAATGGAAGATAAATAGACAAAAAAAATGCAGTATGTGCATGTATTAGTCTGTTCTCATGCTGCTAATAAAGACATACCCAAACTGGGTAATTTATAAAGGAAAGATTTTTAATGGACTCACAGTTTCACATGGCTGGGGAGGCCTCAGAATCCTGGCAGAAAGCAAGGAGGAGCACAGTCATGTCTTACATGGTGGCAGGGAAGAGAGTTTGTGTAGAGAAACTCCCATTTATAAAATCATCAGATCTCATGAGACTTATTCACTACCACGAGAACAGTATGGGGAAAACAGCCGCCATGACTCAACTATCTCCACCTGGCCCTGCCCTTGACACATGGGGATCATTATAATTCAAGGTGAGATGTGGGTGGGGACACAGCCAAATGGTATCAGTACATAAAACAGAATCGTAATTGTGACACATAATACCACATGGATGAACCTTGAAAACACTCTAAGTGAAACGAGCCTGTCACAAAAAGACTAATGTTATATAATTCCATTTCTATGAGGTATTTGGAGTAGCTGACTTTATATAGAGAGAAAGTAGAATGGTGGCTGCCATGGGCTGGGGAAGAGGTGAATGCTGAATTGTGGTTTCTAGGTACAGAGTTTGGTATGACTTAAAAGTTCTGGAGATGGAGGGTGATTATGGCTGTATAACAACAGGAATATACTTATTGTCACTGAATTGTATATGTAAAAGTAGCTAAGGTCACAAATTTTATGTTATATATATTTTATCACAATAAAAAAAGAAAGGAAATTACATATTATAATAAGTGGTCTGTGACTAACTTCAGTCTCTTATTAAGTGAAAACCAAAATGAAGTATCATAATACTAAACTGAAACTCTCTCTCTACATATATATATAGTCTCTCTGTCTACATATATATATGTCTCTATATGTGTGTATACATATATATAGGTGTATATGGTAAATATAGAAATATATCTCTCTGTGTATATATATATGTATACACACACGTATATGTCTATATATATATAGGTACACACACACACACACACACATAGAGAGAGACATATATTTCTATATTGGCCCTTATCCAGTCCCTCGTTGATATTTTCAACTTCATAATTAAATCACAGACTAAAATATTTCCCTCTTCATTTTTTATCTTTCCTATTTTTCATGTTGGAAATCTTTCAAAGCAATTTGAAAAAAAAATGAAGTTGAGTAATCAAGTGGCTTGAGATGAAGAGAACCTGAATATTCAGGAATAGAATATAATGTTCTAATACCTGAAGAAAATATTTTTTCTATAATTTGGTTGAACAAAATTTCCAGAGAATGAAAAATAAAATTTTAGAAGAGGAGGAAGTAAACATTTTATAGTGCCCTTGTCTTTCATATGGAGAAAATGGCAGATTCTGTTTTATAGGTAGGGTAGTAAAAGAACACAGAATAAATGCATAAGCATGTATCATAAAGACATATAGTACAAACGTGTAAATTAATGATAGATCATATACAATCATGTCATGAGAGACTGTCTTTGTGAGGGTGCAAGAGAGATTCAATCCAAATAACACAACAAATTATCAAATAGAATATTAAAAAGGTCCAAACTTCCAGATGCACTTCAGTGGGTAAAAGGATCAATAAACTAGTACATTCACACTATTGAATACCATTCATTATTTAAAGGAATGAGCTTTTGTGTGTGTCTGAGATGGAGTCTCACAATTTCACGCAGGCTAATCTGGAACTCCTGGGCCTGAGTGATCTTCTCATCTTGGCCTCCCAAAATCCTGGGATTACAGACGTAAGCCACCATGGCTACCCAAGAATGAACTGTTGATCTATACAGAACCTGGATGAATCGTGAAGAATTTGCTAGGTGAAAAAAGCCAGTAACACAAGATAACAGACTGTAAGAGTCCATGTATATACAGTTCTTAAAATGGTAAAGTATAGACATGGTGGCGAGGCTGGAGCCCTCCTGAATGGGATTTGTGCATTCATTAGGGTCCTGGCAGGGCTTGCTTTCTCACTTCTGCTGTGCTAGGACTGAAAAGGCAACTGCCTACGCCCTAGAAGAGGGGATCTCACCACAACTTCATCTACCATGCTGGTGCCCTGACCTTGGACTTCCAGCTGCCAAAACTGTGAGAAATAAATTTCTGTTGTCTGTAAACTACCACAAAACAAAATTTTTTTTGCAATTCCTCCAGGTTTTGTGTAGATCAATACTTCATTCCTGGCCGGGTGTGGTGGCTCACTTTTATAATCCCCTACAAAGAGCTACATGGTGGGTCCTTGCAGTCACAGAAAATTCCATATCTTGATGGTATCAATGCCAATATTCTAATCATGATTGTCTTAGTCAATTCAGCCTGTTAGAACCAATGATCTTTTGATCTTTGACATGGTTTGGCTGTGTCCCCACCCACATCTCACCTTGAATTACAATAATCCCCACGTGTCAAGGGCAGGCCCAGGTGGATATAATTGAATCATGGGGGCAGTTTCTCCCATACTATTCTCATGGTAGTGAGTAAGTCTCATGAGATCTGATGGTTTTATAATGGGAGTTCGCCTGCCCAAGCTCTCTTGCCTGCCACCATGTAAGACACAACTTTGCTCCTCATTTGCCTTCCACCATGATTGTGAGGCCTCCCCAGCCATGTGGAACTGTGAGTCCATTAAACCTCTTTCCTTTATAAATTCCCCAGTCTCAGGTATGCCTTTGTTAGCAGTGTGAGAACAGACTACTACAATCATCAACCAGGTAGCTTGCACACAACAGAAATTTATTTCTCACAGTTTTGGAAGCTGGAAGCCCAAGGTCAGGGCACCAGCACAGTAGATGAGGTTGTGGTGAGAGCATGCTTCTGGGTCTTAGACATCTGCCTTTTCAGTCTTTGCACAGCAGAAAGGAGAAAACAAGCCTTCCTAGGACACTTATGAGGGCACGAATTCCATTCAGGAAGGCTCCAGCCTCACCACCTTCCAGCCTCACTACCTCCACTAATATGGATGACTCCCAAATACCCCAAAACCTAATACCATCACATTAGGAGGTAGATAGGTCTTCAACATCTGAATTTTGGGAAGACACAAGCATGCAATTTGTACCAATGAAATTGCAGCTTATTTTTGTAAGATGTTACCATTGCAGTCAAGTGAATAAAAGGTACATTCAATGTCCCTTTGTGTTTCTTACAACTGCATGTGAATTCACCATTATTTCAAAATAGAAAGATTAATTGTAACTAATTACAAATAAGAAAAATAAATAGACAGACACCATCATATTGCGAAAAAGGTAAGTGAGTTGTTTGGGTGAGTATCAACCCATACAACAAAATGTGTCAAACAAAAGAGCAAAGTCCATTAAAGGGAACAAAACCAAAATAAAATATGGCAGAATCAAGATCCAAATGGCTCTTAACAAGAAAACTTAAATGCAATCTTCTTACTAACTACAAAGCAAGACTATCAGATGTGTTTAAAAATACATGTGGATAAAAACAAGCACAAAATTTGAAGAAGGAGAACAACATAGTATTAGAATATACCACAAAACAAATTTCATGGGATATCATTGAAAATGTACTCAGAGGAAAATCATAGGCTCAAAAATGTTGCTTGATCAAAAAAGAATGAAATAATAAATTTTCTGAGGATTTTAGAAACAAAAATTTAAAAATGGCTTCAAAGGAAATTAATAAAATAATATTAGAAATATATGGTATTTAGGAAAACAGGCTTTTATATTAATTCAATCTGCTTTCTGAAAATAAACCAATAAACATTAAAACATGCATATGAATAAATTATTATAGGAAATCAAATACACCCATAACTGAACTCATTCCTCTAGAAGCTAGATCTTCTCATCAAAAATTACGAAGAAAAAAGTTGTGCAGACACAGTTTAGGAGTCAGGAAACAAATAAATTAAATATTTATTGAGACAAAATGTGACAAGTGTATACTCTGAGCTCCTCAAAGATATATATATATGCTTATTCCTGTCAGGATTGATAGTAAAGGTTCTTATTGTTCAGTAAGTACCATCAGTTAGAAGTTGCATTAATTCTAGGCCAGGTGTGGTGGCTCACACCTGTAATTCCAGCACTTTGGGAGGCCAAGGCCAGTAGATTGCTTGAGCCTAGGCGTTTGAGGCCAGCGTGGGCAACATAGCAAGACCCTGTCTCTACCATAAAACAAAAACAAAAATTAGCCAGGCATGGTGGCATGTACCTGTAGTCCCAACCTACTAGAGAGGCTGAAGTGGGAGGATCTCTTGAGCCCCGGAGGCAGAGGCTGCAAGGAGCCGAGATGGCACCACTGCACTCCAGCCTGGCTAACAGAGCCAGACCCTCTCTTGAAAAAATAAATAAATAAAATTAGAAGTTGCATTAATTCTGTATAATTCCAAGCAACATAAAAGTCAATTACTAGATGTTGTATTTAGATCTGAGTACAGCACATCAATGTGGTAAAATAATACGATCAGAGAACAATATGAAAGGTAATTCTGAACCTACATGGAGATATATCAAGAATCATTAAGAAGAAAAAAAGTAAGTTTCAGGATTGCCATACAATATTCCATTTATTAAGATATTTGTGCTTTTACTACTAAAAATGTGTTCATTTTCATTATCTGTATAAAACTAATACATATTGCTCAGCTATATATTTTTATAGGAATGCACAAATTTGGAAATGGAAGTCGTAAGTCTATAGAGTTTTCTCTGGAGGCGGGAACTATTGGATGATACATTTTGCACATGGCTTTTACTTTAAGAGTATTCATATTCTTGGACTACTTAATGATAAAACTTTGAGTCTTGAGTTTCTGCTTATTAGGAACAAGGGCACCCTGGGGAAACTATGCAACAGCTCCAACCTTTTTGTGAATACTCACCCAAGTGGTTAATGAACACAGGGATAAAAATCACTGAGTTTTATTTCTCTCCAGCTCAAATCTGTGTGGTTCTGGGAACATTGTTTTCTCTTTCTGAGTTTACTTTCTAAATATGTCAAGTAAGAACAAAGATACCACCACCATCTACTCTATGCAGTTATTGTGACAAGAAACACAGTAACGGAAATAATGATGGACACAGTGTGCATGAATCACTTGCCAGAGTCCCTGGCACTTAACAACTGCTCAGTGAAGATAAACATACCTTCTGACGGTTGTCCTTGGTATTACTATAATTAATGACAACAACAGTATTGTTATTATTAGCGATGTTATTATTATTACTGTTGCTATCACTAATAGTATTAGCAGCAACATCCTAATCTATTAGGGCTGTGGTTGGCATTGTTTCCCTCGTAGAAATCTGGAGAGAAGGCTGGCAAGTCGAATTTCTCTGCAGCATCCAGGCTGTGTGTGGGGAGGGAGGTGGGTGGGTAGGGGAAGGGGTTATGTGGTGCTCTTTTTTAGCATCAGTACTCTCTTTGTAAGGCAGATGAAAGGTTTCCAAAAAGCCATGAGTCATCTGTGGTTTGACACTGTGTAAAAAAAGCCCAAAGTGCCTACTAAATCCTCATGCACCAGGACGCACATTTTTGACTCAGAATTCTCTAAGCCTGGGCATCTCTGATTCAAATATTATTCAAAATCTTTCCTTTCAGAACCTAGAACAGTAGTTACATTTTGTTTTCTCATATATCTGAGAGAAGGTAGCTCTCTACTACTTCTGATATTGCCGCAAAGCCTGCCTACTATTGCATCTCACCCACAATACTCCTCCGCGTGCTGCCGGAACATGGCTTATGGAAATAGGAAGCAGTTCACAACTAGCACGAATGCATCTGAAATAAGCTGCCTTTTGCCAAAGAAAGAGGTTACGATTTTCTTAAGGCCATTGTTACAGCCCTTGAGGAGCAATTTTCAGAGTACCATTCACCTTACCTTTTAGAATTTTCAATTTAATGAGTTGGTGTTATATTGCATGGAAACAGACATTCTTCTCTAAATGGATGTTTAGAAACCATCACCACTCCCAATGTTTCCTGAATCCAGAAATCTGGGCTTTTTCTCTTCTCTGATCTTCAAGGTAATTTTCACCCAAATTCAGATCTTTGTTCTAATTTCTGCAATAAGTTATATCATCTCTTCTCCCAAGAGAGAAGAAACTTCCATTCCAAAGTCTTCCTGAAGGGCTAAAATTTAGATATAATTATACATATTACACAACAGCACAGGGCCATATGCCACCACGGGGCTGCACATAGAAGCAGCATTTTGGTTTCCCACAGGAATGCAATCCCATGCTTAAAATGTGAGAAATGCTGCAGGAAGAATGATAAGATCCTCCCCACCTTTTCTTCAACACATGGAAAGAAAAAGGAAAAAAGGCTAGCACAGTCGCTCATGCCTGCAATCCCAGAACTTCCTTGAGAGGCTGAGGAAGGAGGATCACTTGAGTCCAGCAGACAAGCCTGGGTCATGTAGTGAGAGCCTCATCTCTATAAAAAGTTTAAAACATAGCCAGGTATGGTGGTGCACACCTGTGGTTCCAGTTACTAGGGAGACTGAGGCAGGAGGATTGCTGGAGCCCAGGAGGTCAGGGTTGCAGTGAGCCATGGTTGTGCCTCTACACTCCAGCCTGGGCAACAGAGGGAGACCCTGCCTAAAAAACAATAAATAAAAGGGAGAACTATCCCCTCAATACCACGTGTGGAGCCTGTCTGGAAATAAGTCTCTCTTTATCCACAGTTTCTCTTTCTCTGGTTTCAGTTACCACGTCAACCAGGGTCCAAAAACAGTGAATGGAAATAAACAATTCATCAGTTTTAAATAGTGTCCTATTCTGAGTAGTGTGATGAAATCTCAAGCTTTCACTCTGTCCTCCCCAGGATGTGAATCCTGCCATGTCCAGCATCTCCACGCTGTCTACACTGTTACTCACTTGATAGCCACCTCGGTGGTCACATTAACTATCACAGAATTGGAGCGCTTGTGTTCAAGTCACCCTTATGTCACTTAATAGTGGCCCCAAAGCACAAGACTAGTGATGCTGATGCTGACATATTGTTATAATTGACTACCAAGTCAATTATTATTAGTCAGTTATTATTAGTTTTGGTTAAGTGCCTAATTTATAAATTAAAATTTATCATAGCCCGGTGTGGTGGCTCATGCCTATAATTCCAGCACTTTGGGACTCTGAGGCAGGAGGATTGCTTGAGCCCAGGAGTTCAAGACCAGTCTGGGCAACATAGCAAAAACCTGTCTCTACAAAAATAAAAATAAAAATAATTAGCAGGGTGTGGTGGTGCACACTTATAGTCCCAGCTACTTGGGACTATGTTGTTCCCCTACAAATAGAAAAACAATGTCTATTTGTTAGTTTAAAAGCCTTGGCAGCCAGATGAGGTGGCACATGCCTAGAATCGCAACTACTTGGAAACTGAGACTGGAGGATCACTTGAGGCCAGGGGTTTGGAACCAGCCTAGGCAACAGAGTGAGACCCTTTCTCTAAAATAATAAAAAGCCAGGCAGGCCTAGTGGTGTGCTCTTGTAGTCCTGGCTACTCAGGAGGCTAAGGCAGGAGAATAGGTTGAGACCAGGAGATTGAGACCGCAGTGAGCTATCACAGCACCACTGCACTCCAGCCTGGGCACCAGTGCAAGACTCTGTCACTGAAAAAAAAAAAAATAACCAAGCACAAGTAACTTACAAAGATTAAATTCCAGGAGTGTTAAAGATTTAATTTTGTTTACAATAGTTAATTTATTAGTTGCATATCTAAATTTAAATCGTATTTACATAGCCTGTGCTACATAAGATATAGCAACACTGCTGTTAACCACACGCACATTTTATAAAACAATTATAGACAATCTGTTCACAACATCTGCAATATCCATGTCTTCTCTAGAAAGCTTCTTTCAAATGTCTCATGGCATTTTCTTGGGCACATTATCTTCATATCCATCTAACTTGAATGACTTTAGTCACTTTATTAATCGGTACCTAACATTGTCACCAGAAATGACAAAAGACTGTTCACACAGGATTAGGGTGATAATCTTCTCCATTCATCCTGCAGGTTTGTAGTGATGACTTTTTTTCACTATCAACTTGATCATTAAAGACTTGCCAACAACAACTTCTCGCTTAGATTTAAGTCTTATTCCCAGCAGTGATGGCTGAATCTGCATTCAATGCTTTTGCTCCCTTTTCTTTGAACACTCCTTTTCCCTGGTGACCTTTACTAACAGAGAGCATTAGAATCCACTAAGGTTGTTTCAACCAGATATGGTTTTCTTGTTTGTTGTTGTTTTTGTTGTTTTTTTGAGACAAGGTCTTGCTCTGTTGCCCAGGCTGAAGTGGCATGATCTCAGCTCACTGCACCTCTGCCTCCCGGGTTCAAGTGGTCCTCCTGCCTTAGTCTCCCAAGTAGCTGAGATTACAGGCACCCATCACCATGCTCAGCTAATTTTTGTATTTTTAGTAGAGACGTGGTTTCACCATGTTGGCCAGGCTGGTCTCGAGCTCTTGACCTCAGGTGATCCACCCACCTTGACCTCTCATAGTGCTGGGAATACAGGCAAGAGCCACTGTGCCTGGCCCCAGATATACCTTTTTCAAGAAGTATTTTTTTGTTATAAAAAGTAATTGAGTGATTATTCTGCAGTTCATATTAGGACCCCACACGTTTCATTTCTTTTCTTCGTCTGGGTACAAGGTAGGATTGTACTTCTTCATGACTTTTCTTTTCTTTTTGTTTAAAAGTAGACTTTACTTTTTAGACCAGTTTTAGGTACACAGCAAAATAGAGCAGAGAGTACAGAGATTTCCCCCCAAAACCCCTCTGATACACATGCACAGCCTCCCCAATTATCAACATCCCCCACCAAAGTGGCGCACTTGTTACAACTGATGAACCTGCGTTAGCACATCATTTTCACCCAGAGTCCACAATTAGCATTAGCGCTCAATCTCACTGTTGTACATTTTCTTGGTTTGCAGAAATCCATGATGACATAGGTCTACCATCTTAGTATCATACAGAATAATTTCACTCCTCTAAAAATCCTCTGTCCTCTGCCTGTTCATCCCTTCCTCCCCACAGCCCCTGGCAACCTCCAAGCTTTTTGTTATCTCTATAGTTTTGCCTTTCCACAATGTCATTGATATGGTTTAGCTCTGTGTCCCCACCCAAATCTCATCAAATTGCAATCCCCTCTTGTTGAGGGAGGGACCTGTAATCCCCAGGTGTCAAAGAAGGGAAGCGATTGGATTATGGGGGCAATTTCTCCCATAACCTAATAGTTTTATAAAAGGTAGTTTTTCCTGCACTCTCACACACGTTCTGTCTCCTGCTGCCATGTGAAGAAGGTCATCGTTTTGCCTTCCGCAATGATTATAAGTTTCCTGAAGCCTCCTTAGCCATGTGGAAGTGTGAGTCAATTAAACCTCTTTCCTTTACAAATTACCTAGTCTTGGGTATTTCTTCACAGCAGTGTGAAAACCAGCTAATACAATCATGTAGTTGAAATTACACAGCATATAACTCTTTTAACCTGGCTTCTTTCACGTAGCAATATGCCTTCAAATTTCCTCCATGTCTTTTGGCAGCTTGCCTTATTTATTTTTAGTGCTGGAGAATATTCCATTGTCTGGATGCACCGCAGTTCCTTTATCCGTCCACCGATTGAAGGACATCTTGTCAATTATGAGTAAAGCTGCTCTAAACATGCATATGCAGATTTTCGTGTGGACATAAGTTTTCAATTCATTTGAAGAACTACCAAGGGATGCAATGCTGAATTGTATGGTAATAATGTATTGTTTTGTAAGAAACTACCAAACTGTTTTCCAAAGTGGCTGTACCATTTTGCATCCCCAACAAAAATGAATGACAGGCACTTCTTGATGCTCCACATCCTCACCAGCATTCCGTGTTGTCTCCCATGATTTTGGACACCATAAAGTAAATGCTTAGGCAGATGAAATAGGAGGAAGAAAGTGATGTATGCCACTTCTGGGTAGAAGCATTAGGTGTTTGTGGGCAATTCACCATTCTCTCTTTTGTTTGCTGTAGTTCTTCATGATTTTCCATATAATTCTGCACTACTAACCAGAAGTCTAGACTGAGGATGCTGTAGAGAGGAAACACCATAAGAAACTCAAACTAACACAGAAAATGCATAAAAATCAAATATTCATTGTTACAAGCCATGAATATTTGTGGGCTATTTTTCACTGTTGCATAATCTAGGCAGTGTTGTCTAATTTGTACTTAATGTGAACTACTATTAAAGCATTTATCCTTGTCCTGACAGAATTATTTTTGGCGGGAAGGAAAGTAATTGAAATTGTGTTCTGGCAAATGTTTTAATTACCAGCATAGTGTTTATATAGGATAGTTATGAGTGTCTCCATTTAATATAAGAGTCTGATACTAAGAAAATAAACTCATGTGCTCATGTACCACAATTTGTTTGAAGCAATTTCTTATACTTCTGTGTCCAAGGTGTTTTCCTGCTTTTTACCATGCTAACGTAGCCATACTTTAAATAACAATCAGATGTGACTCTTCCAGCATAGATTTCGAAAGTCAAATGGAAGTTTTACTCTTATGAATTTTCACGAACATATTGGAAATGTTACAGGAATGTTTATGCATATGAATAATGATACATGCACAGAGAAATAAGAGGTAGAATATTTGGCTTGCATGGTTATGTCAAATGCTTTGAGGAAATAGAGGAGATAAATGATTTAGTATATTCGAACATGTTTTTGTTAACATAGTCAAATCAATGAAAAATGGGTTACCCAGTGTTTATGTTTATTATCTCAAATAAAAATATGGAGAAAGGGTTGCATTAGTTTCAGAATGAGGTCCCCAAGGATGAAGTTTGTAGGGCTCCGTCCTGGGCATCTCATCCTGAGGACATTGGCTTGGTGCCATGACATTTCAGTCATGTGTTTCGACCAACTTAAACTAAGATAAAGTTCACTTTCCACTCTAATCTCCTTACTCCACGGGCTAGCCTGTGGATGTTAATGGTTCAGCCATCTCTACTGTGGGGTCAGGGGATGAAACGTTAACAAATATGACCAGAACTAGAGTCCTAGAAGAACCCCCAAAGAAAGCCACCTTATCAGCTTGTTCCGCCGCCCACATCTGATTCTGAGTTGTTTAATCCAAGATCAACAAGTTTTCATCTCGTTTGAGCCACAGGATCTTAGGACATCCTTGTTACAGCAGAGCATACCCTACAGAAATTCTAAAAACAGCAGCAAGCCATGGGAATGGAAGTGAGATGCTTTCATCTACAAATTGATGTTATAAACTCATTTTATTCCTAGAAAGCTTCTAGTGAAATGATTTTGCAAAGTATACAATTAACTTAATCACCTTTCCCTACTCATCTTGACTGGCCACTGAAGAGCTATCTTGGAATAAATTAAATGGTTTAACTGCCCGCTTTTATTTTTTTTTCTTCATGACAATTTGTGTTTAGAATAAGGGTGGCAGAAGAAGCATAATGATATAAAGTAGCCATTTACATAACTGCCACTTGTTAAGGTGAAAATTATGAACAAAGCCCAATATCTCCTAAAACCAAATATCAAAATGTTAATAAGTAGAACGACATCACTGGCTACTATCGCCAGTGCAATTATTGACAACTTGATAACTATTTCACCTCATTTTTAGGGGCAAACTGTGTGCATGACTTAGAAGTGACCATTAGAATACTTTATTATCTTTGTAAATAACTATACTGTGGGCATTACATAACCTGTTTACATATCCATCCAGCTGTTTAATGAGTGTGTGATACAGCTGGTTTTAAATGAGACCTGCAGCCTTCAAGAAGCTTTAGTAATATTCTAATGATTAAACAAAATACAATTTTTTCCTGAGATGGAGTCTCACTCTGTTGTGTAGGCTGGAGTGCAGTGGCATGATCTCAGCTCACTACAACCTCTGCCTCCCAAGTTCAAGCAATCCTCCCACCTCAGCCTCCCAAGTAGCTGGGATTACAGGTGCGTGCCACCATGAACAGCTAATTTTGTATTTTTAGTAGAGACGGGATTTCGCCATGTTGGCCAGGCTGGTCTTGAACTCCTGACCTCAAGTGATCTGCCCACCTCGGCCTCCTAAAGTCCCGTGATTACAGGTGTGAGCCACTGTGCCTGGCTGACAAAATATAATTTTTAAAAGATGTTTCTCATCTGTTGCCTTATAAAGGTATCCTTAAATAATCTGAAGCTACATATATTCAATTAGAATAACCAAATATGTTTAAGATAATTTTATCAAATGATGTAATTTTTTACATTACAGGATCACTCCTGTAATCCCAAAGCTTTGGCAGACCCAGGCAGGAGGATTGCTTGAGCCCAGGAGTCCGAGACCAGCTTGAGAAACTTAGTGATTCCTTGTCTCTATTAAAAATAATTTTACAAATTAGCCATGGTTGGCTACTCAGGACGCTGATGGGGGAAGATCACCTGAGCCCTGGAGGTCACAACTGCAGTGAAATAAAATTATACTTTATTTACAGCTCTTCGCATTTTTATTTTTTAAAATTTTAATCATTACTTACCTAAATATGTATCTATTGTATACTCCAAAAAGTTATTAATTTTGGTTATTTTTCCAGTCCCACTCTGATTGCTTCTTTAAAACTCACACAAGAAATACATTTGTATTTGTTTTTTATCATTGATGTACTGGCCAATGCTAATTAAATGTTATGGGAGTCAGAATTTTTCTGTAAGATACTATATTTCTGGACTTTGAGGCTTTGTTGGAGGCTAACCTCAAGGTAAATTTTATGATGCTATGCCTTTTTATAAAAAGAAATGTGTTTATTCAATCTTTTTAGTAGGTGTGTGTGTGTAGGCATATTTTGGGGTATATATTTATATAGAGAACATAGATAACTTAAAATTTCATACATATAGGAGTTATAGCTATGTAAAAGTAAAATTTCTGGGTCATGGAATGTATCTGTGTTCCACCTTTTTTTTTTTTTTTTTTTTTTTGACCTCTGTCTCCCAGGCTGGAGTGCAGTAGTATGATCAGGGCTCACTGCAGCCTGGACTTCCTGGGCTCAATGGATCCTACCACCTCAGCCTACTGAGAAAGTGGTACTCCAGGCATGTGCCACCATATGCAGCTAATTTTTGTATTTTTTGTAGAAATGGGGTTTTGCTATTCTGCCCAGGCTCGTCTCGAACACCTGAACTCAAGCAATCCTCCCCCTTAGGCCTCCCAAAGTTCTATGTTCAACTTTCGTTAATGCTGAAAAAATTTTTTCCTAAGGTCGCTATTCCAATTTGAATGTAAGTCATCAGCATGTCAGAGGTTTAATTAGATTGTCAGTCTTTTAAATTTCAGATACTTTGGTAGGTGAGGGCTTAGTATAGTTTTAATACAGATTACACCAATGTCTAGTGATAATGTTTTGATATTCCACCTAGGGAGGTCCCTGAGTGGTGTTGTTTTGTTTTATTTTTCTTTTTTTGCTATTTTTATTAAGTGTTACATACTTGATTTAAAATAGTATGTCATCATGAATGCTGGATATGGTCACACTTTTTAAGTAGATTTAATATTAAGTACAGTTGCAGACAATCTGCTTTCAGTACCTTGTGTTTGTACTGTTTCAGTGGTATTGATTGAAAATCAAACTTTCCAAATATTAAAGTAGTTAAATTTATCACCCTCATCGTTTCTTTGCAAAGCTTTTTTGTGTTATTTTAATAAATTTTTGCTTAAACCTGGCTGTTCTGCCTATGGAGTAGCCATTCTTCTATTCCTTTACTTTCTCAATAAACTTGCTTTCACCCACACTCAAAAAATTTGCTTAATCCTTGATGAATAAAATACCATCCAATATTACCATCTAAATATCATTTTTATTTTCATGTGTACACCTAAAATTCAAGCAGATTTTGGGGGAGTGGGAATAAAGTATAATACAATTTTTTTTTTTTTCTGCACCGAATTTTCCTCTATCATTTACTAAAAAAACTGGCTTTTAAAAAATTATATGTAATCCAATGTTTGTCATAAATTAGGCATTAATATTTTTTCATTTTTTGTCTATCTCGACTCAAAAGTTTACTGTCTTGCTGAGAAATCAGTGAAAGTCTTATTGTATTTGTTTTACATGCAATACCATATTTTTCTCCATCATGTTTTAGGCTTTCTCTTCCGTTTGTTCTGTTTTGCTTTTTTAATAACCTGTTTAGTATTGTGATGTGCTTATTGTGTATTTCTTTATATTTAACTTTACTGGTGTTTATATCTTGGATGTGTCCTTGACTTCAGTCAATGGTGTTAAAATATTTTCAGAGATGATCTTTTCAAACGTGGATTCTCCTTTCTCTCTCTCTGTCTCTCTCCTGGGACTCCAGCTATATGTATCTTATATAACTTCTCTATGTTTTAAATATATCTTACTTTTCCCCTCTACTTTATTATCTTTTGTCTATGTATGCTTCTTTTCCTTAATTAATTCCCTCTTCTGTAATTAATCCCCTGTCAATTTCATTAATTATTTTAGTTTTCAATTCAGGAATTTTTACCCCATATTTTCCTCTTTCTAGTGCCCTGCTGATAATCCTTAGCAGAGAATTTCTTAAACATTGTAATCACAGATATCTAAAACTTATATCCCAATTTAAGTATGCTACTATTTCCATCTATTATCTTTCTGAGTCTACCTTCATTTCAGTCATGTGTTATTATTTCCTCTTACAGCAGGTAATTTCTGATTAAATGCTGATACAGTTTAAAATAATTTTGAGAGATAAAATTTGACTTAAGATGCTACTATCTTTCTCCAAAAAGAATCTATTTATTTCCTTGATCTAATTGTCATATGGACATATTAAAAGCTGGTTTTGGCTGGGTGCGGTGGCTCACACCTGTAATACCAACACTTTGGGATTTACCTGAGGTGGGTGGATGACCTGAGCTCAGGAGTTCGAGACCAGCGTGGGCAACATGGTGAAACCCTGTCTCTGCTAAAAATACAAAAATTAGCTGGGAATGGTGGCAGATGATTGTAATCCCAACTACTTGGGAGGCTGAGGCAGGAAAATTGCTTGAACTTGGGAGGTGGAAGGTTGCAGTGAGCTGAGATCTTAGCAAGACTCTGTCAAAAAAAAAAAAACAAAAACAAAAACGAAAAAAAAACCTGGTTTCATTCATTGACAAGACTCATATATGTAACTCCTTATGGTTCACCTCTGCTCCCATAGCGTAGTCTGTCAGAATTTCAAAATAGGGCTTGAGATGTTCACCAGACCCTGTTCTATGACAGGCCCTCATACTCAGATTTTGTCCTTTTGCTACAGGGTAAATACCCATGGCTTTGCTGGGATCTTCAGACTCTCAGATAATGTTTGTCTTAACTGCCACTGGTGAATCACAAACACCTTGAACATTATATTAGAGTGAGATACTGAGTTGAACTCTATGGGTCTCTCAGATCCCCGCCATCTTGGTAGACGTTGAATACCTTCAAAAAGAAACTTTTTTCTTCCTACAATTATAGAGAAGCTGCTTACAATTCCAGGTTGGATGCAAAATTACAGTGATTAAAATAAAAAGGAATAAGAGCAAATCTGTTTGCTCATGGGGGATTGTTGCCTGAATTCCTTCCCTGTGTGGTGGGAAGGTTGCAACTTCCACCTGTTAATGCCTATCTAGAGTCTCATTTCCCCCATGTTCTCTTGCCTTCAGCTCACTCTTAAAACTTTGACTTAGAGTATACTGAGTTCCTAATAACTATAGATTTTCCTGTCTTGATATTGAGTTGATGACCTGAATGCATTATTACATATTTCTAGTACTTGTTTGTGTTCGAAATGAAAGGGCAGATTCCCTGATCAATTCAGTTCACCGCATCCATCAGAAGTTAACATGATTTTGTCCAATTTTATAGGTCTTCAAATATGTATTCAATTTGTTTAAATTTTATATAAAAAATGTAAGTACTTTAAGATTTACTTCTGCACTAGAAGATTCAGTAATTAAACCACACATTTTGAATACCTGAGCTCATTTGACTCAATAAAGAGAAAGAAATTTTCCACAAATGTTCTCCATAGTAAATGTTCTCATGGATGTTTAACTACTTATATATTCTCTCTCTCTCTCTCTCTCTACACACACACACACACACACACACAAACACACACTTGTATTTCTAGCTTTGCAAAATGAACAGCACAGTTGTTTTTGGCACTGGGTGAATCTACTTAGGAGAAAGACAGTCACAGAGAAGAAACAAATGCCATCACCATTAAGAATCTAGTGACAAGATATTTGGATAATAGTTTATTTTGAAAGTAACTAGATAATGTGCAGAAACATAGACAAGACTATCAACTCTCCCCAATAAGTTAAATAGAAAATAAAAAATATTTTATACCTGTGTTACAGAATATACTCATTGCAAAAGACCAGAATTGAGGCATACATCTCTGTTTCTAACATCTAAATAAATTGAAATTTGTCCTATTTACTTACTTCGAATAGCTTTGTAAAGCTTTTAATTATTTTTTAAAAGTTTATACAAAATAAACAACAACACTTAATGATTGGTATGGTATACTATATTATTTTTTAATTATTATGTTTATTATTGTTTAACCAACAGTTAGTGGTTTATTTGTTTGTTTTGGTTTCATGTCATAAAATTTCTACAGCTTGGAATGTGTATTGTTTGAATATTCCTGCTATGTGAGAGTCTGATGCCACAGTTTATCATAGTTTAGGTGATACGTATTTGCAGACATATTCCTGGGTACCATCTTTTATCCCATTTCCACCTTCTCTATTACTAACAAGCAAGAAAGACATATTTTTTTCATTCACATAAACATTAAAACAACAACTAAATGCAGCCTAAGTATTCTCAATTTAGAAAGCAATTGGAAAATTTCAGTTAGGTTATTTTTATGATAATAATAAATTGGTAGGATAGATCAACATAATTAAAACATCAAATGACAAGAAATTATCATAGATGGGATGATGGAGGTATAGAAAATATAAAAGATTAACATGTAAAAGAATTAATAAATCATGAGAATGATTAAAGGAGAAGAAACAAGAACCAAACTTTTAAATCTCCAAGAAGAAAAAGTTGAAGAAAGGAAGAATGTTTGAAGTTGAGAAGACCCTTAGAGTTGGTTTAAAGAATTATGGAGCCCAGGGCATTGAGTTCAGGAAACAAAACGGAATCATTACCTCTTAACTCAATATACTTGACTCAGTGAACAAAAACCTTTTTCACATTTCTTCTTTTCATAAACTTTAAAGTCACTGAGCAGGAAACAGTTGCAACCTGCTGAGAATCTTTAAAGTTTAAATAGCCTTATTCTCAGAGATGAGAACCTCTGTAGGTAAGGAAGAAGAGCTGTCAAATATGTCCTCAAGGTTTCTTGAAAATGTGAGGAAAAATAAGCACAAAGCCTTTGGTGGAAGTGATAATTCCTGCTTTCAGGTTCCCCCACAGATGAGCTAATTATCTCTGTCTTAGTGATCAAACTTGTTTAAGTATGTGTATGTTCCTCGGCCTCCCTCCTGCCCCACTCCACTGAAAAATTCTTTAATAAGACTTGCTTATTTTGTCCTTAAAAGGACAAAATTCCTGTACATGTACTACCTGAATGTACCACGCTTTGCAGCTTGAAAATATTTTGATTTTTTAACCATCTCCAAAATTATTTTATCTGTCCTCACCCCCCAAAAATCTGCAGCTAATTAAAACACATAAAAACACTTCCAAGGGTCTTTTAGTAATAATAACTATTCTTGAATCTAATTGGAATTCAAGTTTTACCACATTTTCAACAAAATCTGAATATGCAAGTTTAAGAATGGAACAAATGATAAGCCTATTATTACAATTTACGTCACCCAGGACTTTCATTTCACTGTAAGCAGCTGTTCATTTATTTGTGTCTTCATAAATGCCAGCCCTGAGACTTTACATCTTGAGAGATGGGGGATTACTGGTAGCATTTTTAGCATGTGAAACATTAATTAAAGCAAAGTCACATTTAGAATTATAGTGAGAAAAAAAAGAAAGGAACCAGTTAGGCAGATAGCTAGGACAGGTCCTTGGTAGAACTCCTTTTTTTCTAACAAAGGATCAGCCTGAGGGATCAGGCGGCAAGCTTAGATAAGGAGGCAAAGTCAACCATAAAGATACCTTCTGTGTAACTAGCAAGGGTCATGTATACACAGTAGGCTTCAGTGAGCACATTGCTTTCCTTTTCTGGACATAGTTATATAATGGAATTTGTACAGGGAAGGGTGGAAATGTGGAATGTGGATTGCTGGGGAGTGGGGCAGTGGAGGGGGGGCCTTGCTTGAAACATGCCTAAGAGGAGTAACACAGAACCCAGCATGTCCACAATGGAGAATTCCACCCACTTACACATGTGCAGTAAGGGACATGAAACAACATGGAGTAACTTAGGCTAAAAGTCCATATGTACATTAGGACAGTAAGGAGCTGTCAGGAATTTGCACCTTATGCTAATGAAACACCTAGTCCTAACTGGTTATTTGCACCTTACTCGCCCCATGAGACTGTTTATAAAAGCCCTTGTATTCAACTGTGGAACAGCAACCCTCTTTTGCGCCCCGTCTCCACTGCAGAAAGCTTTCTCCTTTCACTCATTCAACTTTCACTCCAACCTCACCCTTGTGTCCATGTTCCTTAATTGTATTGGTCTTGAGGCAAAGAACTCTGGGTCCTACTTCAAACAAGAAAACTGAAACATTGTGGTGCATTAGCAAAGCTGCTACAGTAGTTTTAACAAAAAAAGAGGAGTTAGTGAATTTCAAGGTGGTTATGGAAAATTGGAGAGTGTGATTCCTACTGCAATTGCCCAAGTATAAGTGCAATATTACACCAACATATAGAGAAACTCCTGAAAAATCATCATTTGATACTAAAAGAATATAAGATGGAGATTTCAGTGAAACAAGCTATTCAAACCAATCATCCATTCTTCAGAACTCTCCACATTAGGGCAATATTAGAATTTTATATTTATTTACAGTGCTCTGGGATCATTTTCTTGCTAGTTATCTTAGTTCTATATTTAATTTTTAAAAAAGCTTTTCACTAAGATCGTTTATAATACAGATATGCTGACATACCATCCCAACTCTGAGTTTCCCAGTGCATACAGACAATTATTTTATTTGAAAAGCTACAATTCATGCTTTGTCTTTTCTTTTCTCACATTGTATTACTTTGTCAAATTTCAAAGGTGGAGTCTTGTCCACCTTTGAATATACCAATGTATATCATAATATATTATTGTCCAGAAATTAAGAGATGCTTAAGAGATTATTGTAGAATATTTTCATACTGGTGAAGCCCAATATACTCTGAAAAACTCATCTCATTTGACTTCACATTCAGTTAATGGATATTTATTCAGCACTTTCTAAGAGCATTCCATTAAAGCAGAATAATACAATGAGCAATTAAAAAGAATCTTTTCTCTTTCTGAGTTTACATTTTAAGTCAGCATAGGCAGAGAGCATTATTCCCAGTTGAGGATGTGCCTTCTGCTGGTATTTTATAATTTCTTTCATATTGAAGCATCATCATCTTATGGTCTTCTAATTATTTCCATTTTTCTTACTCTATGTCATCTTTCTCTGCTCCTTGTTTTTGACTCACATCGACACTATTGACCATCTTGTAACCATCCAACAGGTTCACCTTGTCTGCTGCCTAGACAGAGCTGATTTATTGAGACAGAGGAATTACAATGGAGAAACAGTAATTTACACACAACTGGCAATGTGGGAGATGGGAGTTTTATTATTACTCAAATCAGTCTCCCCGAGCATTTGGGGATCAGAGTTTTTAAGGATAACTTGGTGGGTAGGGGCTTGGGAAGTGGGGGAAGTGCTGATTGGTCAGGTTGGAGATACAATCATAGGGCATCAAAGTGAGGTTTTCCTGCTATCTTCTGTTCCAGGGTGGGATCACAGAACTGGTTGAGCCAGATTACTGGTCTGGGTGGTGTCAGCTGATCCATGGAGTGCAGGGTCTACAAAATAGCTCAAGCACTGATCTTAGGTTTGACAACAGTGATGTTATCCCCAGGAGTGATTTGGGGAGGTTCAGATTCTTGCATCCAGAGGCCACAGGGCTCCCAACCATAATTTCTAATTTGTAGCTAATTTGTTAGTCGTGCAAAGGCAGACTGGTCCCCAGGCAAGAAGGGGGTATTTTCATGAAAGGGCTATTATCAGTTTTGTTTCAGAGTCAAACCATAAGCTCAATTCCTCCCCAAGGTTAGTTTGACCTATGTCAAGGAATGAACAAGGACAGGTTAAATGTTAGAAGCAAGATGGAATCAGATGGTCTTATATCTTTCATAGCCATAATTTCCTCAGCTATAATTTTTGCAAAGGCAGTTTCAATCTCTTCTACCCTCTCTCTGCCTCTCGTCTCTATTCCCCTGGTGCTGACCTCAAAGACCCTGGTTTCCCAAACCACCTTATACCAATGGTGTCTAATGCATGGATTACAGCTCCCTTTATTCCAAACCACATTACCCCTCAGCCTACTGGACTAGCTCATAGACTGGAATCTCAAAATCACCACACACATAGCACTTTGGGAGGCCGAGGCGGGCGGATCATGAGGTCAGGAGATCGAGACCATCCTGGCTAACACAGTGAAACCCCATCTCTGCTAAAAATACAAAAAAAAAAAAATTATCTGGGCACGGTGGTGGGCGCCTATGGTCCCGTGTACTCAGGAGGCTGAGGCAGGAGAATTGCATGAACCCAGGAGGTAGAGTTTGCAGTGAGCCGAGATCACGCCACTGCACTCCAGCCTGGGCAACAAAGCGAGACTCCATCTAAAATAATAATAATAATAATAAAGTCACCAAACACAGATTTGGATCTATCTGCATTCCTTCAAATAAACTCCTTTACTTTATTTCTTCACCCAACAGAAAACCACTGGAGTCATTGTTGAGCCTGCTATCTGCCGAATCTTGTGCACCCAATATTTGGTGAATCTGCCAAGCCTCTGTCATCATCACATGTCCCATTTTCTCATTTTCTCCCTAACCCAACCACATACTTTATTAAAAGCCTCATTATGACTTTCCTAGACTAAAAATTATAGTCAACTAATACATCTCTCTACCTCAGTGACACAGCTTGTTTATCCAAACTTTATAGTGCCTGCCAAGCACATATGCTGATACCCTTGTCGAAAACGGCCAGCTTTCAATAAGTGGCAATGATATGGACAAGAGGCAGGGAAATACTGGGTAGAATAGAGTAGTTCTCCCATAAAGGCCCCACCCACAAGCCTGGGTCCACAGCCCTAAATGAGAACTTTACATCCCTGTTTTCCTGCCTGAATGCTGCTTTTTCCAAAATCACCCTGGTCCACCATACCCCCCATCCTGTACACATAAAAACACCAGACTCCACTGGCAGAGGAACAGAGGGATGTGGCAGAGAAGAAGAAAAAAGACGAAGCATCTGAATGTTGAGAGAAGTTTGGCTCAGGACCATTGGAGAGGAGTTCTGCCTGAGACGGCTGAACTCCAGGGGAAGATTCTCTTTCCACTCCATCCCCTTTCCAGCTCCCCATCCCACTGACAGCCAACTCCATTACCCAATAAAATTTCTGAATTCACCATCCTTCAAGTCTATGTGACCTGATTCTTCCTAAATGATGGAAAAGGACCCAGGTACCAAGAGGGCAGGGTGTGAAAGGCTGTCTCCCTGACTTTCCACTGAGCTGATTAACACTTAGCCATCTGTGGATGGTATCTGCTGAAAGAGCATTAATTGTAACACACCTCTACACACTGCCATGTGGTCAGAGCCCAAAAGCACTGCCCTGGCCCAGGCACTGGCTCGCCTGCATGCTCCTCCTGCAAGGGGTTTGAGCGTGGCAGCCGAGTAAGCGAGCCACACCCCTGTTGCAAGTCCCACGAAGGGGTGCAGGGAACCCTCCCATCTCAGCAATATTTGTTATTCATGAGGTCATGTATTTACTCATGTACTTCTTTACAAAATAAGCCTTGTGTATTATGGCTGGCCCAACATACAGAATAATGATGATCAGACAGGTGAAATTAGTGAGCATCAGATAGAGTTTGGCATTTTCATCTATGATGACCGTCATCTTAGTAATAGTTGGTGACAAAATTTAACTGAGCTATCAAAGATTTTGAAACATATTTCTATGTAGGGGGCTTATAATAATTTATAATAATACTAATGTATGAGAACAATGACCAAGCATATTTATTTAGATACACCAAGCTACTTTGTGTCTCTTGTTCATTATTTAATTCTGTGGAAGTCACCGCTCATCAGTCATGGTTAGACATCTCCCTGAGTAGCGTACTTCAATGTCTTTATATTAATAAAATAAAGTCACTGCAGTTACTAGCTTTCATTGGGTGTTATACACTTTTATGTAAAAAAGGTGATTTAACGTAGTTTGCAAGTAGAGAATTTGCTGATTGAGCAAATTCTTCATTTACCTCTTTAAACAAAACATGTAAGATTCATGTGGTTAATATCCTAAGAAATAGAGGGAGATATTACCCAACCTTCATGAGCACTGAGAAGGTTAAAGATGATTTCTCTAATGTTTAGCACAGTGACTTGTACATAGTAGGTCCTTAATAAGTTACAATACCTTCATACAAATTTTATTCAGAGTTGGATCCTGGCTATATTTTTCTTTATGAATTCTATTATCCAAAAAGGTATATTTCATCTCAGGTGTAACTCAGAATGATGTGCTTTGAGTATTATACATGAATTCCTTGAGAAATGCTGTATAATATTATTTTAATTATTCATCTAAACTCTAGCCTCATAATCTTGAAGGTAAAAGAGAGTGAGTTGTTAAAAAGAAAAAGATCAGAAGAATAATTTCAGTTGCAGGCCACGGGCATGAAATTTCAAGGATGGTCAAGTTTCAGTTTGAGTTGAGTTGGATACTTTATGCTGTGATTGTTCTTAAGGTCATTTTAATCACAGAGCAGTAAAGTTTGATTTGGTAATGTTTCACAGTAAAACCACTGATGTTACAAATGGGAAAATGTTTCTGTGAAGGCCAGTAACAAAACATGATGTCTGCTCAGAGCAAGGATGGCCAGCGGGAGAGGTACTAAATGTGATAGTAAAATATTTGAAGTAGAGAATAATTCATTAAACCTTGATATTTCAAAATAGAAGAGGTAGGGAACATTTTAATTTTATGCTATTATGTGGATGGTAACAAGTGAGCTTTAGAATTTAACTTGAAATGTGCTTTCTTATTCATACCTACCTGAGTTAAGGAAATGGGAACTGAAGATAACTCACATTCCAAAAAGGCTATAAATTTCCCTTTAAGGCTGGAACATCTAAGTATTTAAAAGTCTAAGGCTTATAGAGAAAGATAGGAGAGCAAACTCATATTTACCTTGCCGTCCTTTCTGAAATCCATAACAATAAAAATCATAGAAGAAAAAAAATGCAATTAGGGATTGGCTCAGAGCCCAAAGCCCAGGTTGTAAACCAGATCTGTACGGAGGCAAGATACGGACAAAATCAAAGTAGGAAGAATGCAATTCTCCTATTATTTTCTGGGGCTGAAAATTTATTTCTACTGAAATAAATCAAGAAAAACATTCCCATAGGATTTTACCTCAAAAGATGAGGATTCTGGGTGAAAAAGCCTATGGGAGAAGAGGAAACTGCACAAATGACCTAATTTAACCATTAAATTTTCACTCTTTCCCTTCCTCACTTTCCCCTACATATTTCAATTTCTTTATTTTTTTAAGCAATTATTTACTATGTGTAAGGCTCTGAGTTAACCAACTCTTGGATATCAGATAGATTGATCTTCAACAGAATATGTCAAAGTTTATGCTAGATGTTCCTAAGCTTCACTGTCACATGAAGGGGTCCAATTTTTCACTCTGTTACCCCAAATCAAAGCAAACTCCTCATACTACATGGTCAATCCTTCAGCCATTCCTATTAGGTCTACCACCAAAATACTTTCTCTCTCACCACTCCATGACTACCACTGTCCTTGACACAGCCAAAGCACTGCCATGTTTCACTGGAGTATCAAAAAGAACTCCTAAGCAGTCTGCTTGCTCTCAGGAAATCACCCCTACATCTTTCATTTTTATCCCTCCAATGACTATGGTACCACCCAGATGAAATTCTCATTCCTTAATAAGTCCTGCACAAACCCAAATTACTCAGACCTCCATATCTTTCTGTCCTCTTCATGTACCCCAATCTTCAAATCCTTCAGTCTGCCCTCTTATTAGTCCATTCTCATGTTGCTAATAAAGACATACCTAAGACTGGGTAATTTATAAAGAAAAAGAGGTTTAATGGACTCACAGTTCTCATGGCTTCAGAGGCCTCACAATTATGGCCAAAGGCAAAGGAGGAGCAAAGGCATGTCTTACATGGTGGCAGGCAAGAGAGACTGTGAAGGGGAACTGCCCTTTATAAAACTATCAGATCTCATGAGACTTATTCATTATCACTAGAAAGGCACAGGAAAACCCCACCCCCATGATTCAATTACCTCCCACCAGGTCCCTCCCATGACACATGGGGAATATGGGAGCTATGATTCAAGATGAGATTTGGGTAGGGACACAGCTAAACCCTATCAGCCCTGTCAACCAATTCTGCTTACCCGCTGTGTGCAGCTGTGTCTCTAGTTTCTTATCTAGTTGTTAAGTTGGCCCATGGATATTTGACCCTGGCTTTCAGGTGAAAGGTCAATACTGAAGTCATCAATGGGGGAGTCACTGGAATATTATGACATTTGAATGCATGTAGCACTAACAGATCACCAAGGGTAAGTGCAGAAAGGCTAAGAAAAGGAAGTCCTTCACAAAGGAGGCAGTAATCTGTATCTGATAATGGTAATCAAAACAACAATAATAGTAAATAATGATAGTATTGAATAGATCACTATGTGCATGATTCATCTGTATAACAAAACTGAATGAATGCATTATTTTTATTTCACCAGTGAGAAATTATTAACTACAGATACAGAGTAAGTAGTTAAGTCAAAAAGGCATAGCTGGTAAATGGAGGAGTTGGACTTTAATCCAAGACAGTTTCCATGGTACAGCCCCTCCCTTGCTCTGCTATAATGTCTCTCAAATATTGCTCCTACAGGCTGAATTGCTTCTGGGTGGGGCCATAAGAGAGCAGGGTTGGCAGGTCCGGGTGGAGCCATGGGTGTCAGACATGATAAAATCTGGAAAAATATCTCTCAAAAGGCCAGTCTAGACACAAAAGGTGTTATTTGCAGGAGTAATTGGGGAAGGTGCATATCTTATAACCTCCAGAACAGTGGCTGGCAATCATTTATGTCTGCGCCTTTGCAAGACTCAGGCTCCTCTCATCTTCGCATGTGAGCATGCACACAACTTCAGTAAACATACCGGGCATGCGGACCCTCCCAAGTGCTGGTAGGCCACTGCACATGCCGACAGCCTGCCCCAAGGGAAAAATCAAGGGAGGAAAAACACAAACCCTGAAACCATGCCAATTTATACAACCCTAAGTCCAGGGCTGAACCAGGCACTTGGATCTCTCAAGTCACCCACTTAACCCTCTTTCGAGTGTACTTTGCTTTCTTTCCCTCCTGCTCTAAATCTTTTTAATAAACTCTCGCTCCTGCTCTCAAACTTAGTTGGTCTCCCCCTCTGCCTTACACTCCTGAGCCAAATTCTTTTCTCTGAGGAGGCAAGGGCTGAGTTTGTTGCAGACTCGTATAGATTTGCCACTGGTAACAATGCAACCACTTCATCTAACCGTACGCATTTCAGAGCCTGTTCCTTCTCCCAAGCTTTAGTGTTTATACTTACTCCCTGTCAGCTCAATAATTATCAGGATCTACAAAACACAATTTTTATATGAAGGATAGTCTTGACATAGCATAAATCCAGAAGCTATTGGTTGTAATAAAGCATTATACCTATAGAGGGCCTCACAACAGAAAGAAAAACAACTCTAACATTCTGTGAATAATCTTGGACAAGTATGTAGACCGTCTTCAACTTAAAATGGTTAGGCTGAAGATTTTTTGCCTTTACAATGGTACAAAATGGATATGCATTCAGTAGAAACCATACTTCGAGTATCCATACAACCATTCTGGTTTTTTATGTTCAGTACAGTACTCAATAAAATTACACGCATTTATCAACACTTTGTCATAAAATAGGCTTGAGTTGGATGACGTTGCCCGACTGTAGGCTGATATAAGTGTTCTGAGCACGTTTAAGGTAGGGTTAAAAGGGTAAAATATTGATATTTGGGAGGTAAAATGTTGATGTTTGGGAGGTTAAGTGTATTGAATGCATTTTCAACTTATACATATTGTCATTACAGTGGATGTATCAGGACATAAGCCAAATGTAAGTTGAGGAGCATCTTTCTAGTGAATAATCTAAACAATTAAGTTACTAAAAATGAAGACCATGGCAGGCCCCTTGAAATAAGGGCAATGAAATGAATGAAGAGAAACATACCTTTAGAAATTACACACATAATTTTTAAAATAGAGGCTCTGGCAGTCAATAAAACTAGTACTTAATAATTACTCAAATCCTGAGCCAATTCAAACCTTTACAAAAGCAGATGAAAACAAATGTCATTGTTATAATGGTCCTGGACGTAGAATGGCATGGCAGCTTCAGAACGTAATCATAAAGTACTTTTATTCTAATGCAGCTATTCCTCTGCAGCATCCAATGGCTCTCAATTATATGCATTTGGTTCCTTCATTGATCAGCATTTCCAGCAGGCAGCAACGCATCTAAATCCCACATCTCCTGCTGGTTCACCAAAATGAGCTCCCCTCGCTTCCTTTGGAATTAGGCAAAAATTTTCTATGTTATTACTTTGAAATATTTTTGACAATAAGAATGCTATTCTTTGAATAATCTTAAAGTTAATTAATGAATTAGATTACAGGTTTTCTTAAAATTTAACTGAGCAAGTATTCTGGTTGGTTTATAGTGATTGATAATGGTTCACATAAACAAGAAAAATTCAAATTTCTGAAAAAAATTGTATTCTTTATGCTTTAATTGTTTTGCTTCTTTATGATATATATAAAGGTAGCTATATATATATAGTTAAATATAGTCACATATATAGTAATTATATTTTTATATATAGTTAAATATAGCTACATATATGTAGTTATATATTATTTTTGTTTTGTTTTGTGATCTAACCCATATGTCAAAAAGAAAAATGGTTCAAATATGACTTTAATTAATTGTCTTGGTGAGTAGTTTGTAAGAAAGGAATGCTTATTGTACTTCAATATTTTACCCTTTTAGTTTGTTTAAATATTTGGTTTGCATCCCTAAGAAAAAAAAATAAAGTTCATATAATACCTGCAACCAAGTTACTCTTTGGACAAAGTAGATATACGAAATAATTCTGTTTTATAAATTGTTACTGGCCTTGCCTCAACCTCATCACAATGACTAATAATGTTATCTTAATATTCTTATTTATCAGTTTTCTTTTTCCTAAAAACCTAATTTGGATTATCCATGTTGCCTATGCTGGTTTATCTTAATTATACACCAATGTCACAGTCAGTAACCATTAAGATTATAAAATAATACAACTAGGTGTTAAATAAAACTAAATTATGATATACCATGTCAACATAAGGAATATAGTTCATTGTTATATCCAAATAAAAATAAACATGCAGATGTATATAGGCAAAAGTATATTAAAATTATTTAAAATGAGAGTTTCAAATATCGAATTAAAGCAGTTTCTTCACTCTTCATAGGAAGAGTAGGGGATGCTATTTTATTTTTCATTTCAACAAATTAAGAAACACAATTTTAAAGCCCATAATTTAAGCAAAGAGATGATACTAAGTAAGCCAAAGAGACTCACCTGTTTATTCACCAAAGCAAATGAAATTAAGAGAAAAACAGAAAAGATGAAAAATAAAGAGAAGAATAAAGAGAATGAAGGGGTCCAACATAAAGATTTTATAAGAGGACCAGGCACAGTGGCTCATGCTTACAGTTCTAGCACTTTGGGAAGCCGAGGTGGACTGGACCCTTGAGTCCAGGAATTTGAGGCCAGCCTGGGCAACATGGTGAAACCCTGTCTCCACAAAAAATACAAAAATTAGCCCCATGTATTTTTGGTGGTGTGCACCTGTGGTCCCAGCTACTTGGAAGGCTGAGGTGAGAGGATCACTTGAGCCTGAGGAGGTTGAGGCTACAGTGAGCTATGATCACACCACTGCACTCAGCCTGAGTAACAGAGCAAGACCTTGTCTCAAAACAAACAAGCAAACAAACAAACAAAGATTTTGTAAGAGAAGAGGAACAAGAAGCGGGAAAAGATGTTCAGAGACACATCTCAAAAGAAAAAACACACATAATTCAAACAGAAAGACATCTTTAAAGGAAAAAAAATGGCAAGAATCATTGTGAGCATATCATTTCTGAAAATAAACAAACATGAAAAAGAAACACATATTAAGAGACAAGTTGTCAGATCCTTGCCTGTACAAGATAAAAATTTATTAAATATTCAAGGTATAGATTTAAGGAGAGAGATCAGTGTGTGGTGTACAGCTAGTAAGATTCCTAGACAGGCAAGTAATCGGGTTTTAGATACTATTTGAAAGGATTAAATTCAACTGCCTGTTGAGATTGGTTAGAAAAAAATAAGAAAACGAATACTCAGGCATCTATGGAGAACATGAAAATTTCAGGGAAGGTAAAAGAAAGTATCCACAATAGTGCTCGAGAAGAAATATGCAAAAATGTCAGATAAAACCAAAATTGTGTTGTCTAACAAAAACCTGTGTTTCCAAACCTGGAAGTGGTATCACGTATCTCAGGGCTATAAGGTCATGTGAATAAGTAACTTTTTGGGAAACAAACACAAGCTAACCAAATCCAAGGAACAACCTCTGGTAAATTCTGGTAAAAATGGCAGAGAGGCTCTGCCTGATACACATTATATATTCCTGAGATTTTCATAACATAACTTTTGTTTTTACATTATGTTTTGAGAAGGGGCTAGAGTAAGAAAAAATTTCAGCACCACCCACCAAACCCATTAAAATTTACTTTTTTCTGATGTTGATTTTCTGAACCAGCTCAATGTTCTTCCAACAAAATGCATAATTCCAGAACATTTCTTACTTATCCACAAGTACTGTATACAACAGACTTCAAGGCTTGCCCAGACCTTGTTGAAACTTTGGATGAAAAAAGGGTAGAATGTCAAGTTTTCTTGCTCCATAAAAACGACTAAGATTTGACCTACTCTCCGATATGTTGCAAGCTCATGAGAGGCATAAAAGAAATAGACAAATCTATTGTGAAAGACTTGAATGCCATTCGTGTTTAAAACATAAGGCATGTGACAGACACTTGTAAATTAAAAACCATCACAGACATTTATGTTGTGATTTGTTGTCCTCTATAGTGTTAAATTGCAGTGTGCAACTCTGGAACTGAAATGAATCAGGCAACATTTAAAGTATAAGTCTCTGCCAATAATGCTCAAAATATGTGCTTTAGAATAGTGTTAATTTAATTTATATGATGAATTTTTTTTCTTTCAATTTAATTATTTTTGTGGTCTAGGGCTTCACTCACTTACTCATGTTAAGATATGAGAAAAGATGTATGCATGAGCCAATGAGATAATTTCCATGACAGAAAATCAACATTGTCAATAACTACACAGTGGCAGGGGGTATGAAGTAGAAAAAGAGAGTTGACAATATCCTTTAAATATCTGTGAGATTTGAAAGGAAAGAATTTCATTATTCTTTTCACTGACAGACAAATAGACATGTTAATGTGAATAAAAGGTGATATTTTACAATTCTATTCTGCTTTGTCTATTGGGATAACTTCTTCAGGAAATTAACTTGTATTTGTTGGGAAATTGAGTTATCTAATCCAACTTTGAGTCTTAAGACGTAACATGAGTTATATATATACTTTTAAAAATAATGAATTAGCTGAAAAATCATAAAGTTTTTTTTGGTTCAATATTTGGTGGTACCATAATCCTAATATTAAAAGTCTCACTTAAAATTTATAATTCTTAAAATATCAAAGACACATTTGTTAAGAAAAACTGAATGAACAATTTATGCTAGTGTAACTTTTACTGGGTTTACATAAAGACTTAAATCCAGAAACAAAGGTTTCTAGACATACAAATATTACAGGTTAGAATGCTAACGTTGCCCATTATTTACACAAAAGTGTCTTGTCTCTGGGAAAATTGCTGAACTGACATATCATTCTTCTAGACAAGTCATTGTCACTGGTGAGGAATGAAGGGCTCTTGGAATCCCCTCGGGTCTTTTCAATATATGCCCTATTAATTCCAGGGCATAAAGGGATTTCTACTAGTAATCAATCAACTATGCAAAGTTATCCAAAGTAAAATAAAATTTAAATTTAAGTTAACTTTTGATTTAATAAAAATATAGAGTATATTAGTCATGATCCACTCAGAAAAACAGAACTCACACAAGCTTGCTGGGCGCAGTGGCTCGTACCTGTAATCCCAGCACTTTGGGAGGCCAAGGTGTGTGGATCGCTTGAAGTCAGGAGTTTGAGGTCAGACTGGCCAACATAGTGAAACCCCATCTCTACTACAAATACAAAAATTAGCTGGGTGTGGTAGTGCGTGCTTGTAATCCCAGCTACTTGGGAGGCTGAAGCATGAGAATCACTTGAACCCAAGAGGCATATGTTGCAGTGAGCCAAGATAGTGCCACTGCACTCCAGCCTGGGCAACAAAATGAGACTCCATCTCAAAAAACAAACAAACAACAAAAAACCCCAGAACTCACACAAACTAATCTAACAGAATCATTATATAAAATGTATTGAAGGGGGTTGTTTTGGACTGACCTCCTATACCAGGTCCCAACAGACCAGATTAAAATGGAGTCACTCACGCTAAGTGCCAAATAACAAAAGTGAAATTTTACGGAAGCCAGAAAATCCCAAACCAATTAGTTTTGCTTAAGAACAGGAAAGTCACAGCAATTAATCAGAAAGGGCCCAGATAACCTGAGTCAGCCTAAGTCCCCTCTGCTTTAAACCTTACAAGAAAAACGACCTGAAGTAACCTGATGTTTACTGATCTACTTCTTTTGATTGTTCTGTTTATTTGTTCCCATCTTATAAAACCCATGGTTGTGTCATGCCCACTGTGAGTTCTTACTGTTTTTTGTTTGTTTGTTTGTTTGTTTGAGACAGAGTCTTTCTCTGTCACCCAGGCAGGAGTGCTGTGGTGTGATCTCAGCTCATTGCAACTTCCACCTCCCAGGTTCAAGTGATTCTTGTGCCTGAGCCTCCCAAGTAGCTGAGATTACAGACTTGCACTACCACGCCAGGCTAATTTTTGTATTTTTAGTAGAGACTGGGTTTCACCATGTTGGACAGGCTGGTCTTGAACTCCAGACCAGACCTCAAGTGATCCATTTGTCTCGGCCTCCCAAAGTGCTGGGATAACAGGTGTGAGCCACTGACCCCAGGCAAGAGCTCTTATTCTATCTTAGAGAATGGGTTGCTACCCAGTTCATAAATTGCAAATAAAATCCAATTAAGTCTTAAACTAAATTTTAGCTATCCTTTTTGTTTGTATGTGTTTTACAAAATGTGTATATTTTGTCCATGCATTTTTACTGTATGTAAGTTTTATTATGTTATTATTATTATTTATGTTAAAGTAATACTAGGTTTAATTATAGATAATGTCAAAATTTTTGTAATGGAGCACAATAAAATTTCTTGTTGACAAAAAGTAATCTTCAAGTGTTATAATTTTGATTTTTGCTGGAAGAATCCCATATAGAAACCTATTTGCAAAGGCATTGAAAGAGCTGAAAAAAGCAAATGGGATGTGACAGAGAAGTAGAAATTATGCTAATGTGAATACAAGGTGGTATCTGAAATTCTGTTCTGTTTTATATATTGGGATAACTCCTTAAGGAAATGAACTTGTATTTGTTGGGAAATTGAGTTATATTATCTAATCAGACTTTAAGACTATTGAGAAATGAGCCCTCCACCTCCACCTCAGAGAGCCACTGTTACTTCTCTTAGGGCCAGAGGGTAGACCTACAGTCCAGGTGCTGGACCTACCTAGCAGGACATGTAATCATGGAAAGACAAGGCCATTGATGGTCAAGCTTCTGGAAGAAAGGTGTCAACTGCAGAATCACGAGGTTCATACATTTGAAAAGGAGAACTTTATTTCTCATAATGGGTTGCAGCCTACAGGTTGGTCATCCCATAGGCTGGGAAGTATAGCTGCTGGAAAAAGCTGAGAGTAAAAACTTTGAGGGAGAGAAGAATAAAACAGGAATTTATGCTGAATGGGTTGGCTGAGTATACATATTCAATAAGCTACAAGAAGAATCATTAATATTTATAAAAGGAGAAACATGCACATACACAGTTGAGCTTCATGCCTCTTCATAAGTAGCATGCTTTTAAAAAATGGTGGGATGAGTACAGTGGCTCACATCTGTAGTCCCAGCTACTCAGTCTGAAATGGGAGCATAGCTTGAGCCCAGGAGGTAGAGGCTGCTGCAGTGAGTCGTGATTGCACCACTGCACTCCAGTCTGGGTGACAGAGTGAAATCCTGTCTCAAAAATTACCACAAACACAGACACACACACACAAGAACGAAAAAAATCAGGGTGGTGTTAGCATCACGAGGGTGAAATTGTCAGCCCTCTGATGACAAGTGGTGAAGGAGAAGACACAAAAACACTCACTGTGCATCCTCCATGAGAGGTTGGTCAGGTTTTAGGGGAGGATGCCTTGTGAAACTAGTAAGCTGTCATTCCAAAACTGGAAAGAGGGAGAGGGGACTAGTGGTGGCCTCAGATGATTGGCTAAGGGCCAGAAAAGAATTAGTCCTCTGTTTCTTTTTTCCAGAACTGGCTTCAGCTTACTACTTAGGAAATAATTCTGGTTAAAGGTTAACAAGAAAAGGGCATACAGACGCGAATCCAACCTCCTATCTTGTCGTGGGTGAGAACTAAGTTTGTAAGCCTGGAGTCCCCATGGCCAAGAGGGGGATCATTCAGTTGATTGGGGGGCTTAGGATTTTATTTTTATTTCTCAGAAGAGATATTGAACTACTTGGATTTTAAGCTCCTTTCTCCTCTCAAGTTCTACCATAGTCTCCCATTGTTACAAAAAAGGGATCTCAATCCAGACCCCAAGAGAGGGTTCTTGGATCTTGGGCAAGAAAGAATTTAGGGTGAGTCCAGAGTAAAATGAAAGCAAGTTTATTAAGAAAGTGAAGGAATAAAATAATGGTTCCTCCATAGACAAAGCAGCCCCGAAGGCTGCTGGTTGCCCATTTTATGGTTATTTCTTGATGATATGCTAAACAAGGGGTGGATTATTCATGCCTCCCCTGTTTAGAGCATATAGGGTAACTTTCTGACGTTGCCATGGCATCTGTAAACTGTCATGGTGCTGGTGGGGATGACCAGAGGTCCCTCTTGTGGCCATCTTGGTTTTGGTGAGGGTTTAGCCGGCTTCTTTACTGCAAGCTGTTTCATCAGCAAGGTCTTTATGGCCGGTATGTTGTGCTGACCTCCTGTCTCATCCTGTGTCTTAGAATACCTAACTATCTGGGAATGCAGCCCAGTAGGTCTCAGCCTCATTTTACCCGGCCCCTATTCAAGATGGAGTGGTTCTGGTTCAAATGCTTCTGACTCCATTGACTGAAACTAATTAAAGATGCCGCTTGGCAATGGACCATGGAATTGCACGCAGAGAGAAATAAGTGTGAGAATGGCTCTTACGTCAAAGAGAGAAAAGACCCACACACAAAGACTCACAAAAACTCTCTCCCAGACCAAACTTCACTGTGGCCCCTCTGAGTCCTCTTTTTCACCTGGCCTTGTCCTTGGCTCCACCCCTGTTGTGTGGCCCATTAACTTAGTTTTAGCAATGAATCCTGCAAAAACAGTTTATCAAGGATCTCCACCTCCTTACTCTTGATCTCCAATTAAGCTCCTCTTCCTGTACCCTTGATGCCTAGTCAAGTTCCTCTTAGTAGTTTTCCATCCACCCCTCATCCTATCCCTTGGCTATTTTGATGTCATCCTCCAAAAGATGGCATTTTGATGTGCTGAACTGACGAAGCCTCAAGGTGTCTGTGACCTTCCACACACACTGTCTCTCCCAAAGAAGCAGAAGTTCCTTTAGCTGCCTAAGATCCAGTCCCATGAAGGAGAACAATTATTTTTACTTCCCCTTCAAATTATCTCATTGTCTATTGCAGAAAAGAAGGGCAAGATGTAACCACATCCAAGCAGACCTTTCTTTACAAGTATAATGACTATCTCCAAGGATCATTCAAATTTCAAAAAGAACTACTTACAAGTTAATCTCGGTTCCTGATCCCGTCATTCTCCCTGGCAATCATTTATTGCTCCTCAATAGAATTCCTCTTCTCCTCCACACATAATCTGTTTACTAGTATCCAAGTCTCCATTCTCTCTGTAACCTCAACATGGTGCATAAGCTTCTGAACATCATTGTGGGTTTTGGTCTTCATTCCAAAGGAATGAAGGAATATACACATTAAGTAAATTTGGATGCCTTTTCTCCTACTAGTCAATCTGCCTCGGGTCAGGGATTTTTCAACAAACCTTTAAGGGGCCAGGAGTCCATGGCCCCCACACTATCAATCCCCTAATGCTAGTATATTCAGAGTTAAATTCTATCTCTCTCCCCTGTTAAAACAGTCTTGATCCTTCTTGCAACAGCCTTGAGTAAAGGCGTCCTTGCCATTTTTAATAAATGTGAAGAGCAAAAATTATTATTATTATTATTATTATTTTGAGATGGAGTCTCACTCTGTCACCCAGGCTGGAGTGCAATGGCGAAATCTTGGTTCACTACAACCTCTGCCTCCCAGGTTCAAGAGATTCTCCTGCCTCAGCCTCCCAAGTAGCTGGGATTACAGGCATGTGCCACCACGCCCAGCTAATTTTTGTGTTTTTAGTAGAGATGGGGTTTTGCCATGTTGGTCAGGTGATCCGCCCACCTTGGCCCCCCAAAGGGCTGGGATTACAGGCGTGAGCCATGACGCCTAACCCCAAAATTAATTTTAATAACACACCAAATACACACACCCACACAACAATTTTACATGTTTTTTAAATGCTTACATCTAGACAGTGTGAGAAAAAAAGGAATTTGTTTCCATCGATAATGTTTTAAAATACATTTTGTTTTCTTTAGGAATTCTCCTTGTTAGCATTCTCATATATGCCAACCTGATGAAGGCAAACACAAATTGTGGAATGAAAAACAAATCTTCAATTCATGGGCTGCAAAAAATAATAACAAAAAAGAATTAGCAGGCTAAATCTTTTAAATTCAAAACACAAGAACTAAGCATAGCACTAGCACTCAACTAACGCACAATGCTCCAATTTGGGGAAATTGAGCTTCCGTTTTCATAGACTTATGAAGTGCAAGGGAAAAAACATAAAGTCCCACGCTTAGTCAATGTAGTGCATCTAATACAAAACTCCCACAAATGTGGAACTCTAAAGCATTTCAACCTCAGGGAAGGGTGAATTAGAAATGTGTCCTCTCACAAAGATAGTAAAGAAAATTGCCTACATGCAATCTTGACTCTCAATAGAAGGGATAAATAATCTACCCTTGAAAGCTCATAACCACCAGGCAGTGCATTTTTAGCCTGAATAGACAATTCCTCTGTGGCCCTAGAATTTTTATATATAAATTAACTTTTATTTTATTTTGTTTTTGAGACAGGGCCTCACTCTGTCGCTCAGGCTGGAGTGCAGTGGTGTGATCTCAGCTCACTGCAACCTCCATCTCCCGGGTTCAAGTGATTCTCCTGCCTCAGCCACCTGAGTAGCTGGGATTACAGGCACGTGCCACCCTGCCCAACTAAGTTTTGTATTTTCAGTAGAGATGGGGTTTCACCCTGTCAGCCAGGCTGATCTCGAATCCCTGACCCCAGGTGATCCACCTGCCTCAGCCTCCCAAAGTGCTGGGATTACAGGCATGAGCCACCTTGCCCGGCCAAATTAACTTAAAATGACCTCACACTTAGTGTCCCCAGACCCTGTCAGATACAAACTCATATGCTCCCATAGGCTTTGACACAATCCCACAGAAACAATTGCAAGACAAATCCTAGGCTATCATGCCAAAAAATTGTGCAATGCACACCAAACAAAGGCACAAGGAGGGACAGACTTCAGGGATAACAACCAAATGCACAGTCTTCAAATACTTGCATAAATACACACCGAATTTTTTAAATACATATGTGATACCAAAAAAAATCCATCGATCGTGATTGTAATTTGAAGCCATTACAATTTTAAAAATCTTGATACATTATGGTGCATATCCACTTAGATTGTTAAACTGGATGTAAGAAAAGCTGTGTACTTGAAATCCAGTTTGTCATGGGAAGCTTCCAATGGATTTTAATTTGGACATACAGGAATCCAGCATTTAACTTTGTTCTTAATCTTTTGCATTTATTTTATTAGTGATGTTTTCTATTATAAAAGTAACTATTGTTGGCAAATTTATATCAATATCCCTGTCATTTTCCCTTGATGTGCTATACAATATTACTTTTTATACAGGTGAGCACTGGTAATTGTGTCAGGTTGTTTTAGTGCTGCTGTAAGAAGTTGCCACTAGCCTGATGGCTTAAAACAACACAAATTTATTTCTTTACAGATACAGGAGTCAGAAACAGGCCTCACTGGGCTAACATTATATATATATAAAAAAACCACATATATATAACATAATATATATAACACATAACATATATATTCATTGTATAAGTGTCCACAGAACTTCATGAGGCTCTAGGGGAGAATTCATTTCCTTCTGTTGTTGATTTTGTGTGTGTGTGTGTGTGTGTGTGTGTGTGTGTATGTGTGTGTTTTAACCATGTGGAAATAAAATCTCAAGAAGGGTACTATAGAATAGGTTGTACTGAGTAATAGAAAAATTTAATAACCTCACAAATTGAGCTGAGGAATAGTCCCAAAACATATAAACATATACATTGTGTGTGTATGTGTGTGTGTGTACACATTTTAGATGCTTCATATACTTTATACATTATATATACTTTACATATATTAGATATTATATATATTTGATATATATTATATATGTATATACGTTATATAAAATATATACTTTATGTTTAATACATATTATGTGAAAAAATATATAATACATTTTAGTAGACATGGTATTTATATCCAGATTTTTGAACACCATTTTTTAGGGAAAATTAGAAAGGAAAAATGATATACCGTATCAAAGGAAATAATAGTTGACCATTTCTCATAACTGAGGAAAGACAGATGTTCTACCAAGAATGCTCAATTGGAACTGTGCAAATTAAAAAAAAAAATTCAAAGAAAAAAGCAAATCAAACCAGTTGGGCATAATTTTATGAAACTTCATTAAATCAGAAATAAAGAAGAAAACCCTTAAGCTTCCGGAGTAAACATCACACACACACACACACACACACACACACACACACATACACACCCCTCTACTACATACAAGTGAATAATAACCTCATTGAGATTAGAATTATTTCTTATATATTTTATTGGAAATAAACTTCCTATTACTACTGTAAACAGTAATCTCTCTACCTTGCTGTAAATAGAAATTAACAAGACATATACTATCTTCTTTATTTTTAAAAATGCTTCATCAAATATTTGTAAGATCAAGGAAATATAAATTGTTATGACAAAGCCTATGATCAAGAGTCCCTCTCATCCCAGTCCCTGTCTGATATGGTTTGGCTGTGTCTCCACCCAAATCTCATCTTGAATTTTAGCTCCCACAATTCCCACATATTGTGGGAGGGACCTGGTGGGAGGTAATTGATCATGGGGTATTATCAGAACTGTACGATAATAAATGTTTATTGTTATAAGAAATCAAGTTTATGGCAATTTGTTAGAGCAGCCATAGCAAACTACTTCCAGTGCACACACATCATGCCATGGAATTATGTACCTATCATTCCCTCAATTTGTACACAATTTTGCTCCACAGAGATATATTCATTGTATAATTTTTTAGTGGTCTTAACTGCACATGATTGGGGTCACATTGCATACCCTCTTGTGGAACTTGATATTCTCCATAAGCTTTGTCTATGAGACACATGCAGACTTATAGATGTAGTTATGCTTCATTTCTCTTTATTGCATCACTATGTCACAAGCATATTTTTAGGATGATGGTATATCTTAGGTTCCCCCATAGATACCCCATTTACACACAGTTTAGTTACTGTTAATGTCCCACCTATTAACAGATGTGTTGAACCTGCCTTTGCAAGTTATTATCAGTGAGAAAATTATAACAGTAAGCTAAGCCAACCCAAACCCCATCTTGCCTATCCCTTAATTATTCCTGGGCTATTGGGCCAAATTAACTTTGGAAGACACTTAGGCTACAGTTAAAATGATAATAGGCCTTGCCCCAAAACCACTTTTGTAAAGTTGACGGGAGGCCATCAGCCCGGGGAGAGGAGAGGAGCTTGAGTCCTGCAGACATAAAGGATTGTCAGCCATTATTCCAGAGGTTATAAGATACGCAACTTCCCCAATTACTCCTGCAAATAAAACACTATTGCAGATTGGCCTTTTGAGATATCTTTCCAGGATTTTTGCTTGCCAGACACCCATGGCTCCACATGGACCAACAACCCCACTTCTGTGGCCCCACCCAGAAGTAATTTGGCCCAACAGGAGGACAGCTTCAACCCCCTATGATTTCATCTCCACCCCAATCAATCAGCAGCACGCTCCTGTTACCTGGCCCCCCCCACCCATCCATCCAAACTGCCCTTGAAAAAACCCTAACTTAGGAACTTTGAATGAGATGATTTGCACAGGACTCCACCTCCCACATGGCATGGCCAAGCTTGTGTCTATTAAACTCTTTCTCTACTACAAAGTCATGGTCTTTCTTTCTGCAGTGTGCAGGAAGAACCTCTCAGGTGGTTACAAGGTGAGTTCTACCCATTTTAAGGCTACCATCAACAATGTTGATAAGAGCATAATTGCACATGTCTCTTTAGGAAACATAGCCAGAAGGCAAAAGAATGGGTTTAGGATATATATTTTACTTTTCAGATAATGAATACCAAATTGTTCCACAAAAATATCACAACAAAACACACTCTGACTCACAGTATGTGAGTTTCTGTTGTCTTTAAGAGAGATTTCATAGCTATTGTCAGATTTCTAAATATTTGCAATCTCACGGATGTAAAATGCTAAGGTTTTACAGTTTAGTTTTTATTTTTCAAGTTACAAATGAGATTGATTGTGTTTGTTGGCCATAAATATTTTATTGTCTTTGAAATGTAGCATTGAAACTCAAATACTATTTTATGGTTTTTTACAATCGAGTTTTGAAGTGTTTAACGTATTTCAGATATTTACCCTTTGATGTTTATGTCTAGGTTAGTCAAACTATTTATAACCCAAAAGAAACATATTCGAAAGTGAAAGGATACACTATTATTTCTGAACAAACTGGGACATATGGAAGCCTAAATCTTTGTTGCAAATATCAGCTGTTAATGAATAGCATTTAAAGTTTTAATATAAAAACTTAATCTTTTTATTTACTTATTTATATTTATTTTTATTCTTTATTTAAGAAATACTTGGCTGGGCATGGTGGCTCATGTTTGTAGTCCCAGCTACTGAGGAGGCTGAGGCAGGAGGCTCACTTGAGCCCAGGAGGTAGAGGCTGCAGTGAGCCGTGACTTTGCTACTGCACTCCAGTCTGGGCAACAAAGCCAGATGCTGTCTCTTAAAAAAAAAATATATATATATATATATATAAATATATACATATATTTATATATGTAATATATATTTATAGATGTAATATATGCATATAATATACAAAAATTACATGTAATATATATTTATATACACAAATATATGTAATATATTTTACATTACATATATTATGTATATTTATATATAAATATATATAGATGTAATATGTACTTATATATAATATATAAATATATATAGTCCATGCAGAAGAGATGAAAATAGTTACTTGATGCCAATTTACAATGGCCCAATATTATTTTTTCCCATGAGTATAACTGGTCATATCATTGTGAGACTATACCAGCAAATAAATGGGAAAGCACAAGAACTTTTTTTAAGATCTCTCTAGAAGTGAATTTTTTAGATGTGGAATGGGGCTTTTTCCTAGTATCCCAGCACTACTTGATAAATAATCTCTCTTTTCTCCACTGTTTGGTAATTGCATTTCTCTTATACAAATGTTTTTATGTTTCCTAGTTCTGGTTCTAATCCCTCCCATTTGAGCCATCAATATTTAATCCCTCTATATTCACCTTACTGTCTTCATTACTACAACTTCTGGAACCCTTGGCACACTTTTGGACAAGTTCTGATCTTTGCATTCATCTTCAGAAGACTGTTTTCTGTTCCTGTTTCAGCTAAAGCCAATAGATCCACTCTAATCCTAAAGCAATTGTAATGGTATATAAATTTAGTGGGACAAGTGAAGGAGCAGGCTTTATGCTGGCTTTCTAGGTAAGATTCCCAGAAAAGTTTCTAGAATCACTAAAATTTATGGGTCTTTTTTTCCTTTGCTATGATTTTAGAAAGCTGGAATTCTGAGAGGTATGTCCTCCAGTTGACACAGATGGACCCCATATGTCTCAGTCCCTTCAGGCTGCTATAACAAAAACACCGTAAACTGAATGGTTTAGAAAAAAACAGACATTTATTGCTCACAGTTCTGACGGCCAGAAGTTGAAGATTAAGGCGTGGCAAATTCAGTGTCTGGTGAAGACCCACTTCCTAGTTCATAGATGGTGCCTTCCCACTGTGTCCTCCCATGGTGGAAGGGGCAAGGGAGCTCTAGGGGGTGTTTTTTTAATAAGGCACTAATCCCATTCACAAGGGCTTCACCCTCATGACACCATTACCCCCCAAATTTCCTGCCTCCTAATACCTTGAAGATTAGGTTCCAACATACAAATCTATGGAGACACAAACACTCAAACCCATAGTCAGATTCAAATGTATGACACACTCCTCTCCCTGTTCTACCACTCAATAGCTACAAAAAAGGCAATTGTAAAAATATGCACTATCATTGTTGCAGAAGAACTGAACTCACTCCTAACCATGCCAGCCAACAGAAGCAAGAATTCCAAATGCAATTGTTTTCCTAAAGGTTTTCAAATCTTACAAGGATGTGTCTGCTTATTAGAAATTGGATCGTGTTTGGCCTCAAGTTGTAAACCCAGTGACATGTAGATTTTAGCATTTTAAATAATGCAACAAAATCTACAGCGTGCCTTAGAAGGCACTGGTCTTTATTATGTGAGACAATATGTTCTGTAAGTTCCACAGGGAAATATGTAGGGAATCTGATAGCATGTACGTGGGATTTACAATTATATTAAAGATGGAGGATTTTCTTAAACATGACTACTTCATACTTTTGCCATATTTAATTTTCTCAATGCCACACAATATAGAATCTTAGTTTTATCCTTAATTAATTAATTGATTAATTTTTGATATGGGATCTCACTCACTCAGGCTGGATTGCAGTGGTGCAATTGTAGTTCACTGCAGCCTCCAACTCCTGGGCTCAAGCAATCTTCCCGTCTCAACCGCCCAAGAAGCTGGGACTACAGGCATGCACAACCATGTGCACCTAATTTCTTTAAAAAATTTTTTTGTAGAGATAGAGTCCTGCTACATTGCGTAGGTTTGTCTCAAACTCCTGACCTCAAGCGATCCTCCCACCTCAGCTTCCCAAAGTGCTGGGATTATAGGCATGAACCACCACGCCCAGCCCTCAAATTGTTTTTTCTCATTTGTTAGCTGTATTTTATAGGCAAACACATATACATGCATGCTTTCATATGCACACACACATGCTCAAATATGTATACCCAAGCACATATACACATACATTATAAATACTATGTTTTAATATATACATATATAGAGTTTCATACAAATATTAATATATACAGTTAGCAATATGTTTGGTGTTAAGATAAATTATATCTTTTGACAATGTTAATATAAACTGTATCTTTTGAAAATTACATGTTGTTATTGCTGTTATAGGAATAATTTATTCTTTATTTTGTAACATTCAACTATTCCAACTATATAAAAACTGTGTTGATAAACCCATAAAAGTATGCCGCCAATAGTAAAATCCCCTGGAAATTTGCAGAAGGTGACAATCATATCTTTAAAAATATATTTTTCCCTGATGTGGGCAGTGAATATAGGATGGAATATTTTATCACAGCATTGCCAGGAAATTAACAGTTGGATAGTGGTCACTCAGTGAAAAGTAAAGTGACTGGAGATAGAAGCTCAACCTTCCTTTGGTTTTGTAAAGTACAAGTTCTATTAAAAAGCATGAAGACTGAAGTTGGAAACCATTCAGGGTGCCTTACTTCCCTCATAGATGAGTACTCACATTCCAAGTTCATCTTCAGCTAGGCTACATACCACCGAGAAACTAAGATAATTTTGTATTCCCATGTAACTGACTAATTTAGATTAGCAGCTCTTAAAATTAGTTTGTTCTGAGGATTATTTTTATTAACGTCCTCAAAGTCACTTAATTAGCTTATTCCTCGTCTTTGGTAGAAAACTGATAAAAAGAAAGTAAGTGTGACTAAAGTGGAGAGGAACAATAGTGATCCCTTGGTTAGGGATGAAAATAAAAATACAAGCACTTTAATTTCATGGACATTAGTTCTGTTAGGGCAAATACCTTGAATATTTGGAAGCCACTTTCGGTGTACCTAATGTTGAAGATCACTTATTTAGGCTTACATTTTATTTTTTAAAAATGCAACTGCAGATTGTTTCATTTCATTCTGTTTGTATAGCATTTGACTGAGAATTGGTGTGTTTTGCTGGAAGGAGGTTTTCGTTTATTTGTTTACCTGTAACTTTAAAATTTTCAATTATCCTAAATCATCTCAACTTAATTCAATACTTAGGTGCATAATTCTTTTCCTAAAAATGTTTTTCTTCTAAAAAAATGTTTCCAGTTGTATACACAGTATTAATCTGCTGATGTTGATCTTCGTTTCTTCAATTGATTTTGATGCATGTGAACAGCCTTAACATTTTGAATAATTTCCACTGGAACTTTCTCTCTTTAAGAAAATTATATTGTTTTCTTCCTTCTCTTCTTATACAATGGACTAAAAGAAATACTACCATAAAATAATTTCTGGTATAGATATAATTAGTAACTTGATTTAAATTATAACACTATTTTACCCTCAGAGTATAGGATTTCTATGGTAAACAAAAAAATATTTTTTGCATGGTTTTTTTAAATAGTTACTACATAAGGCTTAATGATGCAACTTATCAATGTGATATGTTTTTAAATTTTAAACATATATCCTCTTATTTTAACTGACTTTATAACCACTATAGTCTCTGAGAAGCATTCTCTTCCAGAGACCAATAAGGGAATCATTAGATTTGTTAAAAAAAAAAAAAACAACCACCAAAAACCAAAAAACAAATACAAAAGAACATAAAACTATCAATTCCAAAGCAAGAAAGAGAAGAGGAAAGATTACCATTGTTGAATAATGTCTCATTATGTTGAATACATCCCAATGTTGAATATGTTGAATAATGTTCCAATATGTCATACATCTCCTCATATAAACCTTAGCTGGAACTTTCCTATCTAAATTTCTAGCTATGCCGTTGGAGTATTAAGTAGGGGAGAAATTCCCCATGTTATGGCAATTCATTATTGTTTTTTCTACGTGCTTGTGAGTTCTACCTTTTGGAATGATGCATGACCTTTCCACAAAGAGGCTGTTCTGATTGCTGTTGATTTAATTACACAGATGAACTTTAACTCCTGAAAGGTGGTACTCCAGTCATTTGATGCAAACAAAGCTGCCTCTCTTATCCTTTATTATAAAATATCCTATTAAACTTCAAAGTTGGCAGAATCAATTTTACCCCTTACTGTTTTCCCTGATGTAATGCTAAAACTTTAAGCACTTCTTCTCCTCCTTCCTCCTTCTCCTCCTCTTGTTCCTCCTCCTCCTTCTCCTTCCTCCTTTATCTTCCTCCTCCTCTTCCACCTCTTTCTCTGTAATAAAGTATACTATACACAATAAGAAATTTACTTCTTTTTTTTTTTTTCATTAGATGCACAGGTTGCTTATTCCCTTGGAACCAATTAAGATATTTTTGCATAATTTAATTATTTCCTATCAAAGGGAAAACATATCTATAAAAAGAGGATAGATAATAGCTATCCAGAGAGATAAAAAAGAAATAGGACATGTGTTTAAGTGTGTCAGATTTCAATTAATCGATTCTTATATTACTATTCATCATTACCACTTAAAAACTTGGAGATGATAAATACAATTGAGCCAGAATGACTCTTACTATGATTGTAGTTATTTTAACTGCCTCTATATTAGAGTTTGAACAGCATAAACCCAGGTTTTAAATATAAGCTTCCCAGCCCTCAGTCACAGGTGACGATTTTAAAGGCCACAGAGTTTAAGCAGCTACAATATTTTGAATAATACTGCTAGAGTTCAGGTACCCAAAATTACCGCCATCCTGACATTGTTTTACCGTTCTAAGGTTCCAAAATCCACTCTTTAGAACACTTAACTTCAACACAATAACCATGGATTCCGGTGCAGGAGAGGAAGATAAGAAAACAGGGAATTTCATCCAACTTCTATGTCACCTTCTCTTTTGACTTCAGACATGTGTTTCATCCAATGTCCACAGTATAGTCAACCCTTGAGCAACATGGAGATTAGGGGCACTGATCCCCTCACTGTAAAAATCTGCATATAACTTTTGACTCCCCCTAAACTTAACTACTAATAGTCTACTGTGGACTCTATCAATAACACAGTCAATTAACACATATTTTGTAAGTTTTATGTATTGTATACTGTATTCTTACAAGAAAGTAAGCTAGAGAAAAGAAATGCCATTAAGAAAACCCTAAAGAAGAGAAAACATATTTACTATTCACTAAGCGGAAGTGGATCATCATAAAGATCTTCATCCTTGTCATCTTCACATTAAGGAGGCAGATGAGGAAGAGGAGGAGGAGGGGCTGGCCTTGCTGTCTCAGGGGTGGCAGAGGTGGAAGAAAATCCACATGTAAGTGAACTCGCACATTTCAAACTTGTGTTGTTCAAGGGTGAACTATATATAAGATGATTAGATAAGAGGTTGATTATTTATTCCTGGAAGTTTTCCTTGCAGATCTGCTCAGCAAAATCACTACATTTCTTAACAACTTTGGTGCCTTTAGAGATAATTCTCTCTCTCTCTCTCTCTCTCTCTCTCTCTCTGTGTGTGTGTGTGTGTGTGTGTGTGTGTGAGAGAGAGAGAGAGAGAGAGAGAGAGAAAGGCAGACCGAGAGCTGTGGAGTTTGTTGCCAAAATATAGCAAAGTTGTACACCGTGGTAAATAGGACCTGCCAGTTCTTAATGTCTTTCCTTCAGAGACATTTTATGAGTGGTGAAGAGCTCTGTGCAATACACCGCATACACATAGGGAAGACCAGAACTGAGAGATCCTATGCCAAGATATGTCTTCCTCGTATGCATAAATTGGTCACTTGCCTGCCTGTCGATGCTTCAGAGAAATTTTTTTTAAAGATGTTTCCAAAAACACAGGGTAGTTACTGAGGAGGCCATGTCAGGTCTGAAATGGGAAAGCACCAAGTAATACACAGGCAGACATATTTTTTCGGATGGAAACTAAAGTTTAGATTTAGTTTGCTCACTTCTGGGTGCTTATGCTATTGGATAGCCTTACAAAGCATAATGAGATTATAAATGGAAATAAGAGGAAAAGGCTCATCTCCATTGGCATATTGGCATCCAATACATAATGGATATATGACAGAGAAATGAGGCTCAGAGGGTGGAGTTGAAGGCAGAGAGAGAAGAAGGAAAAATTCTACAAAGCCTTATTGGATCCAAGATTCAGGATGAGACTCTACTGTTTGGTTATTCCTCACATATTAAGAAGTTTCAACTGTTGATTGTGAATATACTAAAAACTACTGAATTAGTAAAAAAATAAATAGATAAATAAATACATAAAAAATAAAGAAGCTTCACCCGGGAAATCTAATCTAACTTGAAAGACAATTAGATTAACTCTTACAGTGAGGAAGAACAGGTTTAATGAAATTATTCTATTCTGTGTACTTAAGAGGTTAATATGTTTTTCTTTGGTAAGTCCATTTAAAAAATTATGTTTCACCTGTGCTTCATGGTCAAGAGATAATTAAAAGCATGCTTTCCTTCCAATAACCAAATGGATAAAGTGGTCACCATGGAAAATTTCCTTGAAATAGACACCAAATTCACAAATCAATTTCAGCAATATATGAGAAAGGTACATCACGACCAAATGTATTTTGTCCAGAAACCTAAGGAGGATTTAACATCTGAAAGTCAATATTCATCTCCATAATTCCAACCAGAATAAAGTTGAAATACTATATAATCAATTTAGTGGGTGCAGGAAATAAAATTTGCACAGGCAAATTTTAGTATATTTTATACAATGAGTTTTTTTTTTTTTTTTGATGGAGTCTTGTTCTGTCACCCAGGCTGGAGTGCAGTGGCGCAATCTTGGCTCACTGTAACCTCCGCCTCTTGGTTTCAAGCAATTCTCCTGCCTCAGCCTCTCGAGTACCTGGGTTTACAGGCACCTGCCACCAGGCCCGGCTAATTTTTGTATTTTTAATAGAGATCGGGTTTTGCCATGTTGCCTAGGTTGGTCTTGAACTCCTGACCTCAGGTGATCTGCCCGGCCTCCCAAAGTGCTGGAATTACAGGCGTGAGCCACCATGCTTGGCCTAATGGGATATTACTCACCAATAAAAGAAAAATCAAGTACTGATGGACAAACAACGTGGGTCAGTCTCATAGATGTTATACTGGGTGAAAGACACCAGTCAGGTGTGGTGCTGTACACCTGTAGTCTGAGCTCCTCAAGAGGCTGCAGGGGGATGATTGCTTGAGCCCAGAATTTCCAAACTGCCATGAGCTATGATTGCGCCACTGCACTCCAGCCTGGACAACAGAGTAACACCTTGTCTCTATAAAACAAAAACAACAAAACAACCAGACACAATAGCATGTATATTTATGTGTTGAGATTACATTATATGGAGTTCAACAACAAGCAACAAACCACCCATGTTAAGACAAAATAGAATCCTGCTTTCCAGTGCTGGAAGGAGCATAGGAGAAAGTTTTCCTGTGATGAAAATATTCTATATGCTGATTGGAGGGGTAAACGCATGGGATTATCATAGTGTCAAAGCACACATTAATAGTCCATGCATTTTACTCTAATTTGTATCATGCCACTTTGTGAATAAGCAGACATACTTACACACAGTCACAGAACTACAGGCACAGTGGACATAAGAAAGAAAGTGGAAGGAAAAGCAACAGTCATAATGAGAAGCCATTGTCCCTAAACATAAAGATGGTTGGCATTCTGTCTTTGTTTTGGTATAATTCATATCCATTTCTTTCAATCATGATATTGATACAATGATAGAGGCAGGAGGCAGAGAAATTCTAGGCAGAAAAGGGTAGGTCCTCAATAAAAGCCCAACCTCAAGCCTAAAACCATGGCCGAAAGTGAGAACTGACATCCCTGTTTTGGTGCTCAAATGTTGCCTTTTCAAAACCACCGAAGGTCCCACCCCACCCCATCCTGTGCCTATGAAAACCCCAGACCCAGCCAGTAGAGACAGGAGAAGCAGCTGGACATCAGAGACTTTGTCTGGAGGTCGGAGAGAGGCAGCTTGGCTTGACAGCAAAACTTTGGGGAAGAATCAAACTGGAGATAGCCGGACTTCAGGGGAACACTACCCTCCCACCCCATTCCCTTTTGAGCTCCCCTTCCCAATGAGAGCCACTTTTATCAGCAGGAAAATCCCCCGCATTCACCATGCTTCAATTCGTTCATGTGATCTCATTTCTCCTGGATGCTGGACAAGAGCTCAGGTGCCACGAGTGTGGATACAAAAGGCTGTCACACTTGCCCTTTGCCCTCGCTGGCAGAAGGCAGCGCCTCACACAAAAAGGCAGAGGGCCCACTGAGCTGTTAACACTTAAGCCATCCGCAGATGGCAAAGCTAAAAGAGCACTGTAACATGTCCTCTGGGGCTTCAGCGGTCGCAGGCACCCCCTAGACACTGTCGCGGGGCCTACATGGAGTTATCTCCTGCCGGTGTCCAAAAGTGCTCGCCCCAGTTCCCGCACCTGCTGACCCACGTGCTCCTACAAGGAGTTGAAAGTTGCAGGCTGGGTAAATGAGGCACCTCTACTGCAAGTCTGATGAAGGGGTCAGGGAAATATGCTGCCCGCCTTTCTGGACCAAACCAATGTACATCTTACACATATTGATCAATGTCTCATGTCTACCTAAAATGTATAAACCAAGCTGAGCCCCGATCACCTTGGGTTCACAAAAATAAGCTCAAAAAATTATTTACAGTGCTACCTGGATGGGTAGAAAGCAATGTAATTTATTTATTCTGGAATTAATTTGCTTTTCCTCTTATGTCCTAACCTGCTGGTTAGTAGAGAAAAACAAATCAACTCTCTCTTCGACGTGGGTTTAAACTCAGTCTCGTCCAATGCTGTGAATAGGTTTTGTTTGCTTGTTTGCAGTGTTTCTGTCTGTTTTCTGTCTCTTGTTTCTATCTCCAAGATGTGAAGGAGGGACTCTGGGCTCTTGGATATAAAGGAGAGATGGTTCATTGGGTGCCATGTTGGATTATCCTGGTCTTTGTCATTGCCCTTTGTCTACCTGGCAGCTGTGTGCAATGCTAGACTTCTGAATTAATGCCTCTAACAGGTGCTGCTCACTGTCTTTCTCTGTGCTATGTCCTGACTGATGCACCTTCACCATGGGTACCATTATGGCGACAGACCCTGACACTCTTTCTTGACCCTTGATCTCCATTCATTTGAACCGGGAACTCTCTGCTTGCTTCCAGGATCATGTGACTTTGCTTGGTCTTTAAACCAAAAGTAAAATCCTAAGTTCTCCAAACAACTCAACAGATCTTCTCTGGGCCCCAGGGTCCCCAGAGAAACCTGAAAAACTAAATACCTGGCCATGACAGGAATGGAGGTGGGACACAACTCATTATACCCCTCCCATTTGGAGTTTAGGCACAACAACTGACCGGGATTAATGCTAAAATAAAATAGAAACAAGGCTGGGCACGGTGGCTCATGCCTGTAATCCCAGCACTTTGGGAAGCCGAGGTGGGCTGATCACGAGGTCAGGAGATCGAGACCATCCTGGCCCACATGGTGAAACCCCATCTCTACTAAAAAAAAATACAAAAATTAGCTGGGCATAGTGGTCCATGCCTGTAATGCCACCTCCTTGGGAGGTTGAGACAGGAGAATTGCTTGAACCAAGGAATCGGAGGTTGCAGTGAGCCAAGGTCATGCTACTGCACTCCAGCCTGGTGACAGAGCAAGACTCTGTCTCAAAAAAAAAAAAAAAAAAAAAAAAATAGACACAAGACTAACAAAGCAGACTCTTTGTGACAATAAGGTGCCAAATTATAAACAGGACCTAAGGCTGTGCCAGACAAGCATTAAGTCTTGCACCCCTTCAGGTCACTCTGACCTGATGTATACTGGTTAACAGACTTCCTTATCTTAAACATTCCTTTCTGCTGACTCCAAATTTTTAGACAAAGCTTTACTCCTTGAACCAATTGCAACTTAAAGAATCTCTTGGCCAGGCAGGATAGCTCATGCCTGTAATCCCAGTACTTTGGGAGGCTGAGGAGGGAGAATTGCTTGAATCAAGGAGTTCCAGGCTGCAGTGAGCTATGACCACACCACTGCACTCCAGCCTGGGCCACAGAACAAGACTCCCTGTCATTAAAACAAATAAAATAAGAATATCTGAACCCGTCCATAACCTGCAAGCCCCTGCTTCAAGATATTCCAACTTTGTGAGTAAAACCAATGTATACCTTCCACGTACTGATAGCTGTCTTTATTTTTAACTCTTGACTCCCTAAAATAGGTCAAGCCAAACTATAATCTGACCACCTTGGGTGCACTTTCTCAGGAGTTCCAGAAACTGGCTTCCTGGATGATGGTCACTCATTTGGTTCCGAATAAACCTCTTTAAAATATTTTACAAAGTCTAGTTTTTCTGTTAACAGTTTTAGCGTACAGGTGAATTTTTATTAACCTCAGAACATGCAAGTGATATGAGGGGAGGGCCACACATCCTTTAAGGAGGTTGTTATTTTCAAAGGAGTTTCTGGCCAAGGGAGTCAGTGCAGGTTGAAATCTAGCTTTACTCTGTTTACTAATCTTTGTTCCCCAGACTAGAGTTATGTCTGCACAGGACACCGGATGCCTTTTTCTAATTCACACATAAGTTTATCGAGCTGTAGGGTTTCCTTGAAGCGGAGTGTGATAATTAAGTAAGGATAAGATCAAGGTTAAAGGAAAACCTGTACTTCAATTTCCCCCAAGTCTTGTATCATTATATTCATGTGCCCCTTCTTGGCACCTGGTGTGTAGCTAGCAAGTTATTAATCGCTCTGACTTATTTAACATAGGAAGGGGAGAAAAAAATTGAGAGCACATTGTTTTAGTCCTTTTGAAAATTATATATATATAAATATGCATGTATAGGAATATATAACATAACATATCATATATTATACATTATTATAAAATATTAGGTTATTATATATCTTCATATATAATATATTGTAATATATTTACATATAATAATGTAAAATATAATCACATAATATTTTATTATATTCATATATAATATATAATATGAACCTCATAATATAGTATATACACATGTTATAATATTTAATATATTATACATATTAATGTATAATATATTACATGACATATTATATGATAATAATGTACACATTATATATCATTAAATATTGCCTGTAATATATAATATAATATGTATTACATTATATAATAAATACAATATTTACTATTATATACATTATATATTATATTAAATGATATATTATTTAATACAATATATGATTTATTATAAATTATGTATTTTAAGGTAAAATTTATAATGTATTAATGATACAGGCCAGGCGCGGTGGCTCAAGCCTGTAATCCCAGCGCTTTGGGAGGCCGAGACGGGCGGATCACGAGGTCAGGAGATCGAGACCATCCTGGCTAACACGGTGAAACCCCGTCTCTACTAAAAATACAAAAAACTAGCCGGGCGAGGTGGCGGGCGCCTGTAGTCCCAGCTACTCCGGAGGCTGAGGCAGGAAAATGGCGCAAACCCGGGAGGCGGAGCTTGCAGTGAGCTGAGATCTGGCCACTGCACTCCAGCCCGGGCTACAGAGCAAGACTCCGTCTCAAAAAAAAAAAAAAAAAAAAAAAAAAAAAAGATACATTATATCATTTAGTATAATTTATCATATATTATATTGAATATTATAACATATACTGACATTATTATACTTATATTTTACTCATATATTATATTATTTTAACATATAATATTGAAGTCTGTATTAAATATTGTAATATTATATTATATTATTATAAATAATATATATAAATAAAATTATATTGTAATAGTGTAATATAATATTATAATATTTAATATAGTCTATTAGAGTATTAATATAGTGTATTATATATAATAATATAATGTATATAGTAATATATGTATAATAAATATATTAATTATATAATCAATAAATTATAACAATTATACAATAATTATTATATATGATATCAAATACATAATTATATCACATATGTAGCATATATAATCATATATATGAATATACATTACATATGTATATAACAAACCTAGATGGTGTAGCCTACCACACACCTAGTGTATAGGGTCTAGCCTAGTGCTCCTGGATTACAAACGTGTATAGCAGGTTACCGTACTGAATACTGTAGATGGCTGTAACAGAGTGGTAAGTATTTGTGTATCTAAACATAGAAAAGGTACAGCAAAAATTCAACATAAAAGATGAAAAACGGTACCCCTGTATAGGGCGCTTACTATGAATGGAGCTTGCAGGACTGGAAGTTGCTCTGCGTGAGTCAACGAATAAGTGGTGAGTGAATGTGAAGACCTAGGATATCCCTGTACACTAGTGTAGACTTTACAAACACTACAATTAAGCTACACTAAATGTATACATTTTTTCTTTCTTCAGCACTGATTTAACTGCCCATTAGGTTCACCTTGCCCACTGACTAGACAGAGCCAATTTATCAAGACAGGGGAATGGCATAGAGAAAGAGTTATTCACACAGAGCTGGCTGTATGGGTGTAATAGTTCATTTCCATGCTGCTATGAAGAAAGACCTGAGACTGGGTAATTTATGAAGGAAAGAGGCTTAATTGACTCACAGTTTTGCATGGATGGGGATGCCTCAGGAAACTTACAATCATGTTGGAAGGGGATAGAGAAGCAGGCACCTTCTTCACTGGCCAGCAGGAAAGAGTGAGAGTGCAGAGCACAGAGGGGAAAAGCCCCTTGTAAAACCATCAGATCTCATGAGAACTCACTCACAATCACGAGAACAGCATTAGGGAACTGCCCCCATGATCTAATCACCTTCCATGAAGTCCCTCCCCCAACATGTGGGGATTAGAATTTGGACTACAATTCAAGATGAGATTTGGTTGGGGACACAGAGCCACACCATATCAATGGGGGACTGGAGTTTTATTATTATTCAAATCAGTCTTCCCAAGAATTCAGGGATCAGAGTTTTTAAGGATAATTTGGTGGGTGAGGGGCCAGTAAGTCAGGAGTGCTGATTGTTTGGGTTAGAGATGAAATCATAGGGAGCCAAAACTGTCCTCTTGCACTGAGTCAGTTCTTGGGTGGTGACCACAAGATCAGATGAGCCAGTTTATTGACCTGAGTGGTGCCAGCTGATTCACTGAGTACATGGTCTGCAAAATATCTCAAGCACCGATCTTTGGTTTTAAATAGTAATGTGATTCCCGGGAGCAATTTGGGGAGTATCAGAATCGCTGCATGACTCCTAAACCATAATTTCTAATATTGTGGCTAATTTGTTAATTCTACAAAGGCAGTCCAGTCTCCATGCAGGAAGGGGTGTGTTTTGGGAAAGGGCTGTTATTGCCTTTGTTTTAAAGTTAAACTGTAAACTAAGTTTGGCCTATGCTCAGGAATGAACAAGGACAGCTTGGAGGTTAGAAGCAAAATGGAGTTGGTTAGGTCAGATCTCTGTCACTGTAATAATTCTCAGTTACAGCTTGCAATGGTGGTTTCCCTAACTTGACCTTAGTTTACTCTATTTTTTACTTTAAACTTTTTAATTTTTAAAAAACCTTTTTGAGTTTTTTAACTCATCATAACACTTACTTTAAGACCCAAACACATTGTGCAGCTGTACAAAAATACATTCTTTATATCCTTATTCTTTAAGCCTTTTTCTATTTTTAAATTTTATTATCATTACTATATTTTCTTTTCCGACCCTTTTTAAAAAACTAAGACACGAACACACACATTAGCCTAGACACACAGGGTCAGGATTTTCAATATCACTATCCACCTCCACATCTTGTCCCACTGGAAGGTCTTCAGGGACAATAACATGCATGGAACCGTCCTCTCCCATGATAATGATGCCTTCTTCTGGATACCTCCTGGAGCACCTGCCTGCGGCTCTTCTTGAGGAATAGATTTGTCTGTACCACAAACACAAGACTCATGTGTTTCACTACAATGTTAAGATGGCTACAATGTCATTAGGCAAAGGGACTTTTTCAGCTCCATTATAATCTCATGGGACCACCATCCTATATGCAGTTGACCATTGACTGAAACCTCATTACATGGCCCATGACTACATCTATATCTCTATCTAATCTACATGTAATCTCCAAAAATAGAAACATCATATGTTACTCAAATTGCCCTGAGAAGTCTACTTTTTTCTCTACATTGTCTGGATAGTCCAAGTTATTTTATGAAATGCAGACAAGAATGTAAGATATTTACCTCTAACCATTCGCTAAGCTCAATCTTGAATTGTGCTTTAATTTTGACCTTCAATGAATCTTGGCTTCATTGGGATGCAGCCAGCAACCACATGACAACTACAAGTGCCATATTTAAAGGATATCTGTTAGTGTATCTCTTAAACTGTTTGAGTCAGGAAGGATTTGAATCCATTCAACATTTTATCTTCCTTTAAGGCTTACAGGTAGACCAAAATAAGAAACATTTATGGCAGACCATTTATTACAAGACAAATTAAATTTAGTTTAGCTTTCTTTTTCTCTTTGATTTTAGGCAAATCTTTCTTTTTTTATGAGAGTTTAAACTAATTTATTGAAATTTTTGTTGATTTAAAAATATATATTCTTACTAAAACGTGCACCTCAAAGGTGGTTATCCACCTATATAATACACTGAAAACACACATATGCATACTAACATATTTTGAAAAATGTTTCCTATTTTCTACAATCATAATCTTGTTGGCAGGTTTTAAATTTTGGAAGCAGATCTTGAAGTTTTAGTTAACAGAATACAGATGAAATGTCAGAGATTTTCAAGGACATAGCTCGCCTATACATCTTTCCTTAGGGATAAAAAGAAAAAGACACAAGAAGTCGACATTAATCAAACTAAACTTTCTGAATTCTGAATAGTTCTAACACACATTTATCTATTTTCTGCTGAAAATGCATTCAAAGTACCATCTCTATATAAATGTTTAAATATTAATTTTGCTCGCTTTTAGAATCAATTTCATTTTATTTTCCTTACTTGTGTATGTTTTATGGACCTCCATGGAGTCTAACTTAAAATGCTGTTTGTGGAGTTTTAGTAAGACAAGTAAGCAACAATGAGGAAGGGGGCCCAAGTCTGGGGAGAACAGAGAGACTCCAATCACAGACAACCCGCTGGCACAACATCCTGCTCCCCAACGCCTTGCTCTGCACGTAGCCCCAGGGGCACAGACTTGTTCTGCACAAAGTCCCCTCCAGCACAACTCTATAAAACTTCCCTCTAGCCTCTGCCTCTTTGCAGACAGCTTTCTTGCAACATATTTTCATGCTTTCTGGAATATATCTGCCTTCTTTATCCACAACTGTCTTAGTAAATTCTTTTACCGCCAGCAATGCTGGCCCCAGCCAGTGCAGCCATAACACTATTTTCAAAGACAGAAACACAAAATAATAACAAAATATCTACTTTAGTATTTAATCAGAAACTGTGGCCTCACATAAGATGATGAGCGTATTTCAATCAAAACTATTGGCTGGATGCAGCAGCTCATGCCAACACTTTGGGAGGCCGAGGTGGGGAATCACTTGAGCTTAGGAGTTGAAGACGAGCCTAGGCAACATGGTAAGACACCATTTATATTTTTAAATAAAGAAAAGAAAAAAAGTATTATTTCACAAAATATTGACCCAAGTTGTGATCTTTATTCAATTCAGAGAAAAAGTTGTGTTAGAATACTGTCTTTTTCTGATTTTTTCCATTAAATATATATTTCTCCAATATATTTCAAGTTTTCAACAATAAACATATTGTCTTAGCAGTCAGAATAAAAACTCACACTTTGTATTCTTTGTTGTTTTGAGAAAGTGGATAAACTGGTATACATTATACAGTCATTCCTTGGTATTTATGGGGAATTGGTTCCAGGACTAACGATATCAAAATTCATGGGTGCTCAAGGACCCATGATATAAAATGGCATCCTAGTTGCACATAACCTATGTGCATGCTTTCCTATACTTTAAATCCTCTCTAGATGATTTATAATACTCAATAAAATATAAATGCCATGCTATATACTGCATTGTTTTGTAATTTATGTTTTTTATTGTATTGTTACTTTTTATTGTTTATTTATTTTTCCCAAATATGTTTGATCCTCCATTGTATTCTTGGATGTGGAAGCAATGGATGGAAAGCACTGACAATATATGTATATCCGTATATCCGTATGTGAGTGTGTGCACATGCTTGCATGTGTTTGCATGTGTTTTTTCTTTGATTCAGCTTCATGTCTTATCTGCAAGTAACACAACTGACAACCTTTTTTTTGTTTTTGTTTTTGTTTTGAGACAGGGTCTCACTCTGTTGCCCACCCTGGAGTGCAGTGGTCTGATCTTGGCTCACTACAACCTCTGCCTGCTGGGTTCAAGTGATTCTCCCACCTCAGCTTCCTGAGTAGCTGGGACTACATGTATGTGCCGCCACACTCGGCTAATTTTTGTATTTTTTGGTAGAGACGGGATTTCATCATGTTGGCCAGGCTGGTATTAAACTCCTGGCTTTAAGTGATCCCCCGCACCTTGGCCTCCCAAAGTGCTGAGATTACAAGTGTGAGCCACCACGCCCAACATACAAGTGACAATCTTTATAGATTCATAATTGTAAAACAACCATGCCATCTTTCCTGTATTATATGCCCATGTGAAATCATTCCCACCAAATTGACAATTTTATAGCAACTTGCTTTTTAACACCGTTGGGTGAGACCAGAAAAACCTTTAGTTTAGGGCCAAACTACTGAAACAATACTCTTCTTTATTTTATTTTTATTTTTTTTAAGAGACAAGGTCTTTGCTGCCCAGGCTAGATTGCAGTAGCATAAATCAATGCTTATGGCAGCCTCAAACTCTTGAGCTTAAGGAATCCTTCTGCCTCAGCCTCCCAAGTAGCTGAGACTACATGCATGCACCATCATGCCCAGCCTGATATTTTTATTGTTATTTTGGTAAGGACTGGGTCTTGTTATGTTTCCCAGGTTGGTCTTAAGCCCCTGGTATCAAGTGATCCTCCTACCTCAGCCTCCAAAAACACTGGAATTACAGGCGTAAGCCACCACGCCCAGCCTGAAGCCATACTCTTGAATATATTCTGTGTTCGCGTCCCATCTGTTAGGAGGTCTTTCTGTTTTCAGTGATTGGGAGTTAAAGTATGCCCTTTCCTTTATAACGTGTAGGAAATGTTCTTTCCTCTGTCTACTACTAAACAGATCAATAGACCCTTGATCAACACATATTTAAATCATATAGGCCTACTTATACTCAGATTTTTAAAAATAAAATTTACCCCAAGTATGTATGCCTCTCTTGCCTCCTCTTCCACCCTCTGCTTCTCTTCTGCCTCTGCCACCCCAAGGACAACCCTTCCTCCTCCTCTGCCTACTCAATGTGAAGATGACAAGGATGAAGACCTTTATGATAACCCACTTTATGATGACCCCTTTCCCAAAAAGGTAGAATTTGCAAAGGGTATACCTAATCAAACATCAATAGTATGTATAGTCAATCACTTTGAGATAAATGAGTTCAATAAATAGAAGCAGACCAAAAAATGACATAGATAGTAGAATTAGTAGAAAAGATTATTAAGCAATCAATTATAAATTTCCATGATGAAGAAAGTGGCCAAAATTATCAACATCATAAAAAGAGCCCAGAAAAATGTAAAAACTAAATTAGGCTTCTAGAGTTAGAAGATGCAATGTCTGAGATAAAGATTATATTAGGTGAGATTAATAGCATATTAGACACAGCAAAATAAAAGATTAGTGAAATTGAAAACTCAGCCAATGAAATTGTCCAAATAAAACATCAAGATTAAAATGATGAATAAAAAAGAGGACAGAGATTCAGGGAACTGTGCGACAACCTCAACCAGAATATTACACAGATAACTAGAATCAGAAATGGTGGGAAAAAACATATTTAAAGAAATAATGCCCAAAATATTCTAAATTTAGTGAAGCTCATAAACTCACAGATCCATAGAGTTCCAATGAATATGAAACAGAAAAAAAATTTTAAACACAAAAGCAAGTCATACCATACTAAAAGTCAAAGTACTATAAACTAGTAATAAGAAGAAATTTTTAAGAAGTGTTAGCTTAAAAATTCATTGTCTACAGAGGAATGCAAACAGATAACCACAATGTTCTCATCATATAAAATACAAGACTTGAGACAATTTTCAGAGGCAGTCTTAAAGAAATGCAAGAGACTAATAACCTAGAACTCTAAACTGAGTAAAAATATCACTCAAAAGTAAAATTGAAATAAAAACTTTTTAAAATACACAAAGACTGAAAAAGTAAACACCCACAGACCAGTACTACAAGAAATGTCAAAGAAAGTCATTTAAGCAACAGGATAATTTTAACAGCTACAAATGTAGATTTACACAATTGAATCAGAAACGCCAGGGATGAAACATAAGACAGTAAGATATAAAAGGAATGTGTGTTTTCTTAAAAACTCTGTTTAAAAGGTCATTAATGAATGTCTTAGTCTGCTAGAGCTGCCATAACAAAATACTGTAGATTTAGTGACACTTGTAATCCCAGCACTTTGGGAGGCCAAGGCAGGTGGATTGCTTGAACTCAGGAGTTCAAGACCACTCCAGGCAACATGGTGAAACCCCATCTCTACCAAAAATACAAAAATTAGCTGGGCATGGTGGCATGTGTCTATAGTCCCAGCTACTCAGGAGACTGAGGTGGGAGAATGGCCTAAGCCCAGGAGGCGGAGGTTGCAGTGAGCTGAGATCACATCACTGCACTCTAGCCTTGGCAACACAGCCAGACCCCTCCTCAAAAACAAACAAACAAACAGAACAAAACAAAACAAAAAAAAACTTTTTTTTTTTCCTCAAAGTTCTGGAGGCTAGAAGCTCATAATCAGCGTTAACAGCATGGTCACCTTCTGGTGAGGACTCTCTTCCTGGGTTGCAGATGGCCACTTTTGGCTGTGTCCTCACTTGGCAGCCAGAGAGAGAGTGTGCTCCATGGTCTGTTCCTTTTCTTATAAAGATATAAATCCCTCATGACCTCTCCTAATTCTATTCACCTCCTAAAGCCTTCATCTCCAAACACTATCATATTGGGAGTTAGGGCTTTGATGTATGAATTTGTGAGGAGACGTGAACTTTCAGTTACATCATGTTACATGTTAATCTTACTACCAATAATCAAATGGAAAGTAAATGATCTTAATGCTTCAATTAGGCCAGGTACTGTGGTTCACACTTTTAATCCAAGTTCTTTGGACGGCTGAGGTGGGAGGATCGCTTGAGCTCAGGAGTTCAAGACCAGCCTGGACCACATAATGAGAGCCCATTTCTCAAAAAAAAAAAAAAAAAAAAAAAAAAAAAAAAAAAAAAAAAAAAGATTAGCCAGGCTTAGAGGTGCACGCCTATAATCCCAGCTACTTGGGATGCTGAAGTGGGAGGATTGCTTGAGACCACGAAGTCAAGGTTTCAGTGTATTTTAACAGGTAGCCATGCCATTTACACACACTATGCAGATCCCAGCTGACTTTGGGGGAACTATGATTCTTGTGTTCTTGGTTCTTGTGCTGCCCAAGAGCTACTCTCAAAACCTGGGCACTATTTCACACTGTAATTCAGTTACCCAGCATGCTCTTGTAGTTAAAACCAATATCAAACAATATCCTGCTGATAAGAAATTAAAGCAAGAAAAGCAAAAAGTCCTCTTTCAACCTCATTTTCATAATTCTGCCCTGTTACACTCATTGTTGTTATTGCCCTGAAACTTACTTTCCCACCAAACAAAATATCTTGAGGACATGTCATGTCTGAACCTGTATATTTATCTACATTGTCTAAATAGCTGTAGATCATCAGAGAGCAGAAATATGCTATGCACCTGTGTGACTCTTTCCATAGAGTTTACCACTTGGGACATCTCCAAATTCCTGCAAGTACAATGTTGCAATGATGTTTCTAGTTGGTGCCTCATTATGAACACAACCTATTGAAATGTCTATAGAGATAGATATATAAATGTGCCCACATTGGTCACTGGCCTTATTATGCTCACATCATGTGAAAGAGATGGAGTAATTGACTACATAAGAAATATTGATAGGGACAGGAGGCAAAGAAATTCTGGGCAGAAGAGGGTGGGTCCCCGGCGAGGGCCTCACCCTCAAGCCAAAAAGCCTAATACCACAACCCAAAGTAAAACTGACATCCTTGTTTTCCCACTCGAATCTTGTCTTTTCCAAAACCACCCATGCTCACCCTGCCCCACTCCTGTGCTCATAAGAATCTCAGGCTCAGCAAGCAGAGAGAGGAGAAGAGAAGCAGCTGGACATCAGAGACTATGTTTGGACATTGGAGAGACACAGCTTGACTTCAGACTGACAGCTTGACAGCGTAGCTTTAGAGAGGAGTCCAGCTGTCCCCAGGGGACGATTACCTTCCCACTCTATCCCCTTTTCAGTTCCCCTTCCATCTGAGAGCCACTTTCATTGTCAATAAAATCCCCACATTTACCACCTTCAATTCATCTATGCGACCTCGTTCCTCCTGGACTCAGGACAGGAACTCGGGTGCCAAGAGTGTAAGTGCAAAAGGCTGTCACACTGACCCTCCATGGAACTGTTAACACTTAAGCCATCCATGGATGGCAAAGCTAAAAGGGCACTGTTAAAAGTGTTAACTTCCTCTGGGGCTTCAGAAGTCGTGGGTGAGGGGTGCAGCCCAGCAGGTCGAGTGAGTGGAATTCACCCCTGCCAGTGCCCATGTACTCCAGTTTCCACTCGTGTAAGGGTCAGGGAAATACCCTGCTTCAGTATCATACTTGACAATATAAAATTTGTTGCTATTTGTATTCACCAAAGCTGAAGTTAAACAAAGCAGTGTGTAATTCCAAATAATAAACACATACCTCCTCAATGATAACCCCCTTTTTAAATTCTGCTTTTTATTAATTTTCCCAAGGTCCATTTTAATTCCATCATTCAATTTCCTCTTGCAGATTTCCTTGTACTTTCTTTTCAGACTCACAGAACTTCAGATTTCACCCACCTTCTACACACCCTCCTCCCTTGAAAGAGTGGGAACAAACATAAATATATTTATGTAAACATTTAATAAAGAATAAGGTTTCATTTAACCTAAATTTGTTTATATAAATATATTTATGTTTGTTCATACTCCTTCAGGTTCTTTGAGGGTTCATAAAATAACTGATCTTTCTCCTAGTGAAGCAAGGAAATATGTAGCTCCTACCTGGATTTCTAATTATACAGAGGGTAGAGATTTGAGGCACCCATGTCTGGATGGGTAAAACTGATGGTAGCAGAAGGCAGACAAACCTCTAGGCAGAGAAGGGAGGGTCCCTGGTGAAACTCCACCTTCAAACCAAAGACAGTTTAAAGCCTGAAAGCCAAAGCTATGAGTGTCAGTAAATCCACAGACCAGATTGAAAACCTCTCTTCCCATTAGGTGTGCTTTCCTCTGATGAACTCCCACTTTTCACCTATACCTGACCTACTCTAATTGATTTTCACACTGTTGCCTTTTTTGCATACTCACAGACCAATCAGCACATACCCCCCATTCTGAACCCACAAAAGCCCTGGACTAAGCCACGCTGGGAAAACCTCCCCTCTTTGGGTGGGAGAGGACTTTCCCGCCTTCAGGTAGGGGGACCACGCTCGGGTCTCGTGGTCCGCTAAAAGCTGATTCTTCACTCAATAAAATGCTCTGAGTTGCTCGCTCTTCAATTGTCAGCGTATCCACATTCTTCTCAGATGCAGGACAAAAACTCAAGACTCAGCTGAACTTGGGCAGGAACTCTGCCCTCCTCCAGTGGAGGGTAGCCGCCCTATACAACAGAAGCAGCAGCGGGACCAAACTGCCCCGGGAGCCATGGGCCAGAGCAGGGCAAGGGGCTGACCGAGCTGTTAACACACTACTGTCCATAGGCTGTAGACAGAGGGACTGAAAGAACTAATTAGAACGCTGTCATACACTCCCCGCCCGCCGCACTCCGGGGCTTCCAGGTCCTGGGCAACCCTGCCCAGGTGCCACCGTGTTCCCCTCAGGGAGACTCACCTGGAGCCCACCTCCGTACTGGCATTCGGAACAGTGCAGCAGACCCCGCACTTGCTTGCTCACACACCTCCCACGGGGGCTGAGTGCGCCGTCTCAGCGGCTGCGGGTCCCACGCCGGAGTATTCAAGGCATCTCCTAAGGCAGGCCTGGACTCAAGCGAGGCTCATGAGGGGCATTGTCAGCTGGAAGTCTCCAGCCTGCAGTGTGACCGAAAAAAGTCCTGCATCAAGATGATTTGGTTTGAGAGCTGCTTTGGTGAAAAAAACTATAGTTTGTGAATAAACTTTTAGACAAAACACCTCATACATGGGCTGACCATGGAAGAGAATGCTATAAATCTAGAGACCATCCTAGGAAATCTTGCTCAATGGTGGCACCTGTTACATTACAGAGCTCCTACCACGTGGAAAAGGAAGATGAGCAGCTGGTAAAGTCCTTTCTCAAACTCTATTCCACAATTAATCGTGGAACTCTAGCCTTGGGAGAATTGTTGACTCTTGATCAGATCCCCAGTTCTCCAAAGCATATAATTTTTCCTCTCTCTCACCCTCCCATATATAATTTCAGACATATGTAGATAGTCAGCATAAACTTCTTGGTCACATTGACATCATGGGTAGCCAGTTAGAGAGAGAGAGCAGCTTTTTACAGATACATCCTGGTAGCCCCTGGAAAAAGAATTTTATTCCCTCTTCTATTAATTCTGCAAAACTATCATCAACCTAATTTTTATAAATCTAGGTCTAATGTTTTCCACCATTCTGATAAATCCATTTTTATTTCATGTTATGTTTTAAGAATGTCCAAGGAAAGGAAAATTCAGCGTAAAGCATGTGTGTGATATTCAAATCATGTCACCAAAATGCTGGAGATTTTCCCCTTTAGTAATAATTACTTTGCGGAGACAGCCTCCAGGGACTTCTCCTTTTCTATCATAAAGCAAAACATAGATTTTAGAAAAGAGGCCTGAAGGTGGCTTTCGGCAACATAATTAACTTTCAAATGTGTTGTTTGAGTTTTTTGAGTCATTAAACCCTATTTTGATTCTCTCTCTTCTGTGATCCATATTTCATACTATTCCTTTTTTGTGGTATATATTGAAACAATGTTGTTGCCGCTGTTTTAATTCAGCACAGCATAAATAACACTGTAATGTGCATTGTCAACACTGAAAAACTAGAATGTATGAGATGTTTCAGAATCATTAGATGTGGACTGATGACTGCTCAGATGCAAATAAGAAACAAATAGAAGAAATAGTGTGAATTTTGTTGAGGGAGAAAGCAATAAGATAACTCCAAAAGAGAGTAGTGTCTATCTACTTATCTATGACTAAAGCAGAAGACTTAGTGAGTCTGTTCAAAGACAAAATGATGAGGTTGCTGAAGTTACGTTTTAGTCGTTGCAAGGTGTATTTACTGCCCATCTCTCATCTTTCCTGACCCCTTTGTTCCGTAGCAAAATCTGCATAGACTACGGTATTTGCCATTCTTTTGTTAAATTGACACCATAAGTAAATGCTTAATACCCTGCTAACTGAACAATGATTATAGAAGCTACACTTATTATGCACTTCATGTAGTCAGAATCTCTGTTATCCACCTCCACGTGAATGCCCATCTCCTGCTAATTATGCCCTTGAATAATCTCCTCCCTTCTTATGTGGGCTGGAGCTAGTACCCTAATTCCAGGCAACAGATTACAGCCAAAGCCATAAGTTGCACACAATTAGGCATGAATAGTAACGAGATTTTGTGTAATATATAATATCGCAATGTTTGCCTTGCTGGAATCTTGCTCGTATCAAGAAACCATGGATGGCCTCTGGAAGTGAGGGTGTATTTTCTTATAAAATTCTTTCACATCCAATCTGTGGACTTAACCATCTCATACTTAAGGACATTAAAATATATGAAGTGGCAATTGACGAAATTAATGAGGAGATGCAGAAAAAAAACCAAAGCCATATTTTCAGGTTTTAGCACACCTTTTCTTGTAATTCTGGATACATAGTTTTTTTAAAAAAATAAAGATATTAAGGCTCTAAAACACATAATGCACATAATCTAATGGACATATGTATAAACCTACACTCATCAATTAGAAAACACCCATGAGTTCAAACACACCTCAAACAAATATTAGTGTGTAGAGAAAATATATGATTTGGGCTTTCTGGGCAAAGTTTACTGGGATGTGAGTTGAAGGACAAGCTTTGGAAGTTAAAACATAACTGAATTTTAAATACGGCATCTAAAAGAGTCAAACTCATAAACGCTGAGAATACAGTAGCAGTTGGCAGGTGCTGGGGAAGGAAGAACTGGAATATTGTTATTCAGTGAGTGTCAAGTTTCAGTTCTGCTAAATGCATAAATTCTGCAGGTCTGCTGTACAACACTTTGCCTATAGTGAACACTATGGTGAAATTCACTTCAAAATGTGTTGAGTGTAAATTGCATGGTAAATGTTTCTGTTCCCGGACCAAACCAAGGGTCGGGCTGCTTATTCTTGTGGCCCAATAACGAGATGCAGATGAACTGGGAAGAAGGGAGTTTATTTCTGTAATCGGGTACAGGGAGAAGGCTGGGAAAATATCACCAGACCAACTCAAAATTACAAAGTTTTCCAGAGCTTCTATACCTTCTGAGTTATATGTCTACTTGCAAGTATGCATTCATCTAAAGACATAAGTGATTAACTTCTAATCTATCACTAAGGTCTGAGTTTTGAAGACCTTCCTCTGGAGCCTCAGTAAATTGACTTAATCTAGATGTGTTCAGGTGCCTGGGGTGATTACCCTTATCTTGTTTCCTGCTAAATCATGGAGGTTTGGGGTGTTCATTCAGACCCCCAATAAAAATTGTTTAGTCCTAAAAGGGTCCTGTTAAGAATTCCTTCATTATCTTGTCACACTTCAAGATCCAGGAGAGGTGTGGGCAAAACTCTTGGTGGGCTTTTGTTAACATTCCACGCTTTGTATAAGTGTGCTGGATCATTCAGCTTTTAATATTTAACTTAACCACTTGGTCAGTACTGAAACAGTTTTTATGGAGGCCTGCCTGTTCAGCTGTTAGTGAGGCCTGGCCTGCCACATTTCTACCAAAGAACAAACAAACCAACAAAAAACAAAGAGACGCAAGGGAACTTTGGGAGATGTAGTGTATCTCTATTACCTTAACTGTAGCAATGGCATCATGGGTGTTTTTATATGCCCAAACTTATGAAATCATACACATTAAATTTGTATATATCAATTATACTTCAACGAATTTGTTAACAAATTTAAAAGATGACTGAAGACATAGTGAGTATTCAGGAGTGATTTTCTTGCCTAGAAATATGTGTTCATATCACCACCAGATTTGATGATTCACTGTGAGAACTCATCATGCAGTTCTATTCATAGCTATGATTTATCACAGCAAATGGCAGAACACAAAATCAGCCAAAAGAAAAGATGCTTACAACTATTCACAATAGCAAAATCATGGAACCAACCTAAATGCCCATCAACAGTAGTCTGGATAAAGAAAATGTGTTGCATACACACACCATGGAAAACTATGCAGCCATAAAAAAGAATAAGATCATGTTCTTTGCAGCAACGCAGGTGGAGCTGGAAGCTGTAATCCTAAGCAAACTAACCCAGTAACAGAAATCCAAATACTGCATGTTATCACTTATAAGTGGGAACTAACATTTTTGTAATTTTGGATTCATAATTTAAAACAAAACAGTAAAGTTGAGGACACATGGACACAAAGATGGTAAGATCCGAAGCTGACACTTACTCGAGGGTGGAAGGTGAAAGAAGGTAGAAAAAAAAAAAAAACTTACGGGGTACTATGCTTATCACCTGAGTGAGAAAGTAATCTGTACAGCAAACCCCCATAACATGCAATTTACCTGTGGAACAAACCTGCACATGTGCCATGAACCCTTAAAATAGACGTTACAAAATCAAAAACAAAAATTAACAATTTAAAGTTAAAAAATATTTTAAAAGATACATGCAGTGAAGTCCAGAGAAAATTAGGTGCAAGCTTCTCAGAGTCCTCTCTGTAGACATGCTAACTTTTTCTGGTATTGAATTTTGACAACACATGCAAAAATGTTGTCTATCAAGGAAGCTCATAAGGAATCAGTGCCCAAAGCTCTTTTCAGTGTCTGATTGTATAGGTACCTTCTGCCTAGCACATCCCAAAATTCCAGACTCCCAGAAGGAAATCAGGTACCCAGCATGAACCACATTGTGTGTACCAACTCTTGAGGCATCGTGAGCCACTCTTATCACTTAGGAAAGAGTGAGAACATACCTGAAATCTAAGTTTTCAGGAGCCAACTAAAGACTTACCTTGCAAGCTGGCTTTCTGAGGCCGTGTCTCCACCATGGTATCTCACCATGATATCTCTCACCATGATACCTCTCCAATATCTCTCCATCATGATAAAAAGGTATACCAGGTCCAACCTTCTCAGATATGAAAAATGACTGTCAAATTGAGCTATGAATTAGTGGATTAGAAACATGCAAAGAGGAGAATGGAACATCCTAATTCCCGGCCACAACATTGCTTGCAAGATGAGATGAGATCCAACATGAGATGAATTTCAATATGGTATGGTTCTCACTTTTAGTACTTACTGAAGTTTTTGATGACCCCTGCCCGGTAGAAATCCAAGACCAGTTTATACAATGTCTTATCAGATTTCACCAAAAACAACAATAAAAATAACCCTCCAAAACCCCAAACAAAGTAAAGCGACGAAGCATGAAGAACCCTCTGAGGAAGTTCAACCCTTGAGTTGACTCACCCATCAAAATGATACAAAATTGAACTGTTAGCCTAGGGTAATGCCAAAAAAAAATGCAGTTGCTTTTTGTCATTAGTCTTCTCTGTAAATAAGGTATGATGGCAAAGAAAACAAATGGAATGGGGGTGGGGGAAATGGATATCACCCTGGAAATTGGGATCCGCACACCAAGAGAAATAAATTGAGCACCTTTCTTCAAGAGAGATGTGCTTTTCTTGCACTTAGGCACTGCTAGATTTACCCATCAGTAACAGGTTCCTGCTCCCCTCAGGCCCTGGGAGAAAGAAAAATATTGACTTTCAAATGCTTCGAAGAAGGTCAGGCTGGAAATATAAATATCTGGAGCTCATTTTGAATATTTATCATCCCATATTCTATATTATTTATAGCTCCAATCAAGATACCAATAGGAGTTCTGTAAATTCCTCTTAGAGAGACTGCATGCCCCACCTACCACTCCGCAAGGCCCTAAAAGATCATAGAAAAAGAAAAACGACTCTCTTCGCAATAACAATCAATCAATGACAATGAGACTTAATAATTTCTTTTTTTTTTTTTTTTTTTTTTTTTTTGAGACGGAGTCTCGCTGTGTCGCCCAGGCTGGAGTGCAGTGGCCGGATCTCAGCTCACTGCAAGCTCTGCCTCCCGGGTTTTTACGCCATTCTCCTGCCTCAGCCTCCCGAGTAGCCGGGACTACAGGCGCCCACCACCTCGCCCGGCTAGTTTTTTGTATTTTTTAGTAGAGACGGGGTTTCACCGTGTTAGCCAGGATGGTCTCGAACTCCTGACCTCGTGATCCGCCCGTCTCGGCCTCCCAAAGTGCTGGGATTACAGGCTTGAGCCACCGCGCCCGGCCGAGACTTAATAATTTCTATTCGTTTTTTAGGGGTAGGATTTCCATCTGAAAGCATGCAAATGAAGAAACTTGAAAATTGAATTTACTCAAAATATTCCTCTCTTAAGGAGACTAAATCAAAAGGTGTACACACTCTGAGAACTGTCCTGTTGAGAATATTTCTAGTCTCAATCACAAATTTGTGTAATGAAGTGTTTGACTCTTTTCCAGGTTTATGTTTTCTTATTAATAAGGCTCACCTCGGCACTGATGGCTTGCCACCCACGTAGTAAGTTTTCCAGATACTTCCATATGCAGAAACTGTCCCTATTAGATGTTAAAATAAATATTTATGGCTTCATGTGTTGTAAATGCACACAGCAAATTCTCAAATTTGAAATCTATATGGCATTTCTTGAAATGTAATCTAATTATTTTAAGAAGTTGAGCTGTTCAACATGACTAGGTTTGCAGTGTACTCATATGCAATGGTTAATATTGAGTGTCTACTTGATTGGATTGTAGAAGGCAAAGCACTGTTCCTGGGTGTGTCTGTGAGGGTGTTGTCAAAGGAGATTAACATTTGAGTCAGTGGACTGGGAGCGGCCGACCCACCCTCAATCTGGGTGGGCGCCATCTAATCTGTTGCCTGCATGGCCAGAATAAATAGCAGGCAGAAGAACGTGGAAAGACTAGACTAGTTAAGTCTTCTGGTGTCTATCTTTCTCCCATGCTGGATGCTTCCTGCCCTTGAACATCAGACTCCAAGTTCTTCAGCTTTGGGACTGTTGGACCTTCGACCCCAGACTGAAGGCTGCGCTGTTGGCTTCACTGCTTTTGATGTTTCGGGACTCCGACTGGCTTCCTTCTTCCTCAGCTTATAGACAGCCTATTGTGGGGCCTCACCTTGTGATTGTGTGAGGAAATACTCTTTAATAAACTCTTTATATATACATCTGTCTTATTAGTTCTGTCCCTCTAGAGAACCGTGACTAATACAACATGGATAAAAATGTCCTTCAATTGGGTATTTTGAAAATTTTGATCCAAAATTTGGGATAATATTTAACCATGCTTTCACTAATGCCTAGTTTGTTGTTGTTGTTGCTGTTCTGTTTAATGTATACTTTGACTTCCAGCAGTTCAGATCAAGCACCCTTTGGAGTTAGAATAAAATATAGAATTCTCTAGCAATGTTAGTCAATTGCTTAATGATTCTCGCCAGAAATAATGTGTTTTGTATTGAATTTAAAACTTTTATATATAAGTTTTGACTTGAACATGTAGTGTTCAAGAAAACAAATGCATTTAGTAGCATTATGAATTACAAAACTATGATATGGAATATAGCAGTCACATTTCCCATGAAATCAATATTAACACATAATCTTATTTTAAACTCCTTGCAGGGGTTGGTCCTTGTTTTGTTTTTGTTTTGTTTTTTGAGTCTGTATTTATTTTTACTGAACCCAATGTTGTAAGAAATATTTCAAAATTTTCATTTTATATAGACTTTAGTTTTATAGCACTGAATTACTTGTTTGAGATGTAACATTTTGATTTTAGACTGGGTGCTTTAGAATGGTTAATCCACAAGCAAATACACTTCTCATAGAATTATGTGCATGTTACAAACACAATTTTGACAGCAATTTTATAAAATCTATTTGTAATCACAGGATCCTGATCCTCACACATATATTCTAAATGGTGAGTGCGTGTGTGTGTTTCAAGGTCATCCCAAAGGCTTTCATTGTCAGAAGCATCGTTACATAGGGCAGTAGGTATTGTGACAAATAGACTCTTTTCTACATTGATTTGGCCAGTGAGTTAATTTGGGAACACATGTAGTAATTCTGTATTACAATTGGTTTGCCTTGAAACAGGTGTAAGGGAAAACACACTAATAAACTTGGGTTATATGTTGATGTTCTGGTATATAGAGAATCCTCAAAATTAAAATGAATTAGTTACTCTTATTGATAAATATGACACTGCAACTAATGACACGTGTAAACATGCACACACACATATGTGACCATAATATAACATTATATATAACATATAAAATAATATGTAACATAAAACATAATATATGACATATAACGTATATAATATAAATATAAATTATGCAAATTTTATATAAATATTTATAATATATTATATTATATACTGCATTTATAATATATAATACGTAGATATCATAAGCTATAATATATACAATGCTATATATTTATATATTATAAATACATATTAACATACTATATAATATATAGTATACTATAAATATATAATATATAAGTATATAATAAATAATATGATAACATATGATATATTAACATGCTATATATGATATGTTTTATATATGTTGCCATATACTATATATACTATTTAATAACATGAAATATATTGTATGTATATGAAATGTTATATTATATAAATATGTTATATTATATATTATAATATCACATTATATTGTATAGCATACAAAATATATCATTTGCTGTTACATTATTTATTGTATCTTATGGATTTATTATATATAATATATAATATATAATCATGTTATATATAATATATAATATATAATCATGTTATTATATATAACACGCAATATAATTACATATGAAATATACATTTTATTGTTATAAATATATTGTATAATATATGTTATATATTATATATTCAATACATAATGTGTATAACATGTTATAGGTGATACATAATGATATATAATCATATGTAATTATATATGTCATAATATAACACACAGAATATATTATATATTACTGTATTACTTCTCGTAGAATTATGTGCATGTTGCAAACACAATTTTGACAACAGTTTTACAAAATCTATTACTATATTACTATATGTAATATGTATTTCATGTGTTATATATAATAGGCTTATATATTATATTTACAATAATTATGTTATATATAATAATCATAATAGATAATCATTAGGCTTATATATAATAACACATGAAACATATATTATGTATTTTATATGTTATAGATTGTATAAGATATATGTTATAGGCTGTATACAATATGTCATATGCTACATATATAATATATAACACATATATAAAATAAACACTAAAGATGAGGTGTATCTAATATTTTATTTTAATAAAAAACATTTAAGAATAATTGATTCAAATCTCTTAACTGTAATTTCATTTAAAATGTCCTTTTCACACCAGTCCTTGGATTGATAATTGTCAGAAATAAAAGAGTTCGATGTTAGGTAGAGACGTTCACTTCACAGTGGGAAGAGCAATATCTTTGTATTCTTTTTTGATATTCACTTTTCTAATTTGTTGAACATCCTGGCTTGTGTTTCATATTTATTGATATGCGTCACTATTTGATTTGTGCCTGTCGTATTTTGATCTATGAAGATACAGAAGATAATCTCTTGAGTTTTTGCATGGGCTGCTCATACACCTTAAAAGCAAAGGCACCAGTTTTTAAAAATGAGTCCTTAATGCAGCAGAAGCAAAAAAAAGGGAGAAAGAAAGTGATCCCAAACAAATAAGAAACATGAAGAAAAACAACTGTCGTTAGGCTTAGGCATCATAAGTTTTATTCTAGGATTTTTTCGCATCTAATCATGTTTTTTACTCTCCTGGTAAGCAACCCGACTACACTACAAAATTCAGCAATGCCCGAGGATATAAGTATATAAAGCAGCACTTAGCTCTATGGAATTTGTTTTGTTCCAATTACCTTAAACTGACGCTAAGACCATAGTTTAGAGTTGGTCTACATTGGAGGAATCTTTAAGCACTGACATGTGAAAAATTTTTAACCTGTGAATGCCTGTACTCTTGCAAATGAAGACGTGCATTTTCATTACAAAGTGTACTTCTTATCATCCCCGAATTACACAACGTGATTTCACAACAGAACTGTTTGTACAAGCTCATCCCTTTTCCCGAAATACTCTTCCTCCTCTTGACTATAAAGTTAATTTTGACTTGGTCTTTTGTAATCCAGTGTATATTTTATTTGCTTAATGAAGATTCCCCAAACCTTTTAGTCAAGTGACTTCCTCTTCCAAATACATAACACAGTACATGCATTTGAAAACATTTTGCCCATTTTTTGGAGGTTAAGACCCCTTCTCAGGGATGGTCTGAGTCAGAGGTTTTTTCTTTTTAATTGTTTATCGACTTCTTTTTAAAATTTTTTCAACTGACATAAAAATTGTACATATTCATGTACATGATGTTGTGATAATATAATGTACAGTGCTCAGATAAAGGTAATTAGCATATCCATCATCTCAAACATTTATCATTTCTTTGTGTTAGGAACATTTAATATCCTCCTTCTAGCTATTTCATAATATATATTACTATTAACTATAGTTATCCTACTGTAACTGCCTGAGGGGTCCGTTCTGCCTGCTGTATAAAGACTACGGCGTTTCAGTAAAGAAAGAGTATAAATATGCACGAGACCAGCCACACCACATAGGAGACCAGCTTAGTACTCAGATCATCTCATCTGAAGCTCCAAAGTGTGTAGGTTAGGGGTTTTTCAAAGGCAGTTTGGGGGAAGGAGTGGGAATGGTTAGGCTTGCTTCTGACTTGTCGAGGTTGGAGCTGAAATCCTAGAGGAAATCTGTCCTCCTGTGAGCTGAACTGCTTCTGGGTGGGGCCACAGGAGTGGGGTTGGTCCAGGTGGAGCCACGGGTGTCAGACATGCAAAGAAACCTGAAAAGAGATCTCAAAAGACCAGTCTATGATAGTAGTGTTATCCGCAGGAATTGCTAGAAATCTATGTCTACATCTTAGCAGAATCAGGCTCCTTTACTCCTCTCAGCCTGATGGCCCCCCTTTAGTTTTACAAAAGTCGTTGAATTTTGGACAAGCCCTATTATATAAACTATAGCCTGTCTTCCAAAGTTAGCCTGGCCCAATAGCCCAGGAATAATTAAGGGAAAGGCAGGATGGGGGTGAGTTAGCTTGGATGGCTTCTATGGTTATAATTTTCTCACTGATATAATTTTTGCAAAGCAGTTTCGTGACAGTGGCATACAACAGCAAAAAGTAGTCCTCTTATCTAGCTATAAGTTTGTATCTCCCTAAATCAGAGTTTTGTCTTACTCATTTTCTCAGTTCTTCTTTTAACCCAAACACTAGAATAGAGCTTGATGGATTACTTGTCGACTGATATGTTCATGAGGTTATACTGCTTGCAAATGACATCTCATATCTGTCATATACCTGTAGGCAGGGAGTGGCACATCATAAAGTTAAAGAAAAGGAGGAAGACTATCCCTCCTTCCAAGGTGTTCAATTTAGTATAAAAATTTAATATAAATGTGTATTACCTTCCCCAAATCATTGTTAATGTGAATTCCATTGAACTAGTTCGAGCTGAGTTACTCAATTATACACATTGTTTGCAAGAGTCTGTTTTCAAGTCTGGAACAATTTATGTCTGGTCTATTTCTTCAAAACAAAATAACAACAGTAACAACACAACGACAACAAGAAAAACACAAAGAATGGAAGAAAAAAGTGGCCTAAATTTCAAATATACTCAGTTAAACAAGCCAAAACAAAAGCAGCTTTCGTGAATTAAAGTCAAGAGATATGTTCAGAGAACTTCAGTTGAGTTCCCCATTGAAGACATTAAGCATCATAGATCGAATCTCAGCATATATTTAATGATTTTTTTTACCAATTTTTTTTTTTTTTTAAAGAACAGTGATGTAGAATAAAGGAAGAAATATTGCAAGCTAAGGGTAGAAAGTGGTGTGGTAATATTGACCTAGTTTTTTGTAAATAGTAGTCCAATTGAGTGAATGGAACAGGTACTTAAACAAATAAATAATGGATTTACTCATGTTTTTGAAATGGAAGAGTTCCCTGATCCCCTGAGGGATTTGTGACAGGGGTGTGGCTCATTTGCTCAGCTGCTGCATGCTCAAACCCCTTATGGGAGGGGAGGGGCATGTAAGTGAGCGGGTACAGGAGCCAGGGTGAGTGTTTTTGGGCTCTGGCCCCACGGTAGCATCTAAGAGTATGTTACAACTAATGCTCTTTTAAGCAGTTGCTGCCGTTGGCACCTAAGTGTTAAACTAGCTCAGTGGAGAGTCAGGATGACAGCCTTTTACACTCTGCCCACTTGGTACTCCGGTCCTTGTCCGGCATCCAGGAAGAATTGGGTTAAATGGACTTAAAGTATGGTGAATGTGGTGATTTTATTGAGTGATGGAGGTGACTCTCAGGGGGATGGATGGGAAGCTGGAAAGGGGTTGGAGTGGGAAGATAATCTTCCCCTGGAGTTTGGCTGTCCTGCAGCCAATCTCCTTTCCAATTATGCCCAGCTGAACTCCTCTTGACATTCAGACACTCCTCTTCTCCCTGCCGTGCCATCTGTCTTTCTTCTGCTCTTCTGTTCATCTTCCTGTCTGCCTGTGGAGCCCGGGGTTTGAGGTTTATATGGGTACAGAATAGGGGGTATGGTGGGCCAAACATTTTGGACACAAAAACAGGAATGCCTATTCCTATTTAGGGCCTCAGGTTTCCAGGCTTGAGGGTGGGGCCTTTGCCAGGGAGCCACCCTCTTCTACCCAGTATTCCCCTGACTCCTGTCCATATCAAAAGTTCTGCCTCATTTGGTAATTGTAAAATGAACAAAATCAAGTTTCACCAAAAGAGGGGGTTGTCTTTGACTTTGACAAGTGCTTAATGCAACCTGTATTATTTAAAACTTCTTTTTTAGAATTAGTTTTATTTGGCTGAGTATGAGAAACTAATAAAACTATGTTAAAATCAATTTTATAGGAGATCTCAAGATTTGTACATTTATATTACATGTGAGACATAGTTAATATGTTTATGATTAGAAACCAAATATTCACTTATTCCTAGATATTAAATATCAGGTCTGATGGACATTTTTTAAATATAACTATCACAGTAACCAAAATAATAATAATAAAAAAAACCAAACAGCTCATACTGTAGACACATGATCCATTTATTCCTATTAACTAAATATTCTGTCTTACTAGCACTTTGGAAAACTCATAACTACATCAAAAGGAACAAATCACCTGCTAACAGTGCTTAGATAACATCTGATGGCTAAAAGGATACCTTTAAAAGATGCTTTAGAAGTGTCAAAGCAGCAAAGGAAATCTTTCAGCTTTCACCAAAAAAAAAAAAAAAAAAAAAAAAAAAAAAAAAAGGTCATTAATCCATGGTTTCTCAGCCTTGGCCCTTTTGGAATTTGAATTCTGATCATTCTTTGTGGTGGGGGCCATCCTGTTCTTTGTAGAATGTTTAGCAGCGTCTACCACCTATCAACTAGATGCTGGTAGCTGTCCTCCCCTGGCCCCCACTAATGACAATGAAAAATGCCTCCAGACATCAAATGACCTGGGCAGAGGCACAAAATTGCCTCCAATTGAGAAGCAGTGCCTGAATAGCGTCACGGTGGTGTTTTAAAATAATGCATTTTCAAAATCTATTACCCCCGAGTGCACAGTACGCTACAGGGTTAGATTCCTTCTTTTCTCATTACCCTGGATGTACCTATTTCTTCTTTCTGTAATAGTACTTCCTTTCCTTTCTCCCTCTCCCTCCCCTCCTCTCTGTTTTCTTTCTTCTCTCAACAAATACCCTTCTGCCTACTGCAAAGCAAAAACTGCACAAATCCAGAGATGTGACAATTACCAAAATCCAGAACAGAACCATACATCAAATATTCAAAAGAGAGAGTTCTGGAAACATCAACATTAATAGCGATCTAGTCAACTCCATGCTTGTTTTAGGATCTGCCGCCATACAGGTTTGTCCAGTTTCTGATTCTCTGAAAGAGAATCTCCCAGATTCTCTTTCATTTTCAGTAGTACCATGTGGGAAAAGCACATTTCAGTAATTCTATAAAATGCATTGCCAGTATCCAACACACGCAGGAACTCTCCCAATGTATACTTCCTTTTTAAAAACTTTGAAATCATACTGGACCCTCTGCTTCAAGTGTCCGGCATGCCATGAGACAAAAGAAATATTGCCTCTTACATCTATCAACTAATTTATCATACCACAAGAGAGGCATTCTTACCAATTATATATCACTTTTCCCCCAGGCAGTCCAAATGAATCCATGTTGGTATCCAGTTATAATTATCTTACCTCCTTTGGGTCATTGAGGAGCAGATTCCTACCTATCTCTGTAGCAGACTTGTAAACACAAACAAACACACGTTCAGGTGAGGTTTCTACACATTGCATGTGCTTCTTTCTGCACATGCACTGTTCATCATCTCCAAGGGAGTCAGAGACCTTCACTTGAGAACGACAGTCTATTCATCTTATCGGTTCCCTCAAGAAGAAAAATACCTTCAGCTGTGCTGACAGGAGCTAGGAGACTGTTGTTAGGAATCTTCCTCAAGGTTCTAACTGAAAACACAGGGGGCTTTTCAATATGGCCAGAGAGAAGTTACCATAGGGGAGGCTCCTTCGAACAATTGCCACGTTGACAAAGACCTGAAGAATGAATCAGAATTAGGAAAGATAGTTGCAAGATGTGTAGAAAGGGGGTCTGGGTAAGAGGAAACACATGTTATGAGCATTCCTGAGACTAAGCAGAGTGGTGAACTTTTACTAGTTTGTTTTTACTGCAGTGAAGATCATCAGCTGTGGCCTAGAGAATCACGGCCCCAAAGAGGTCTATATCTTAATGAAACAGGAGAGTTCCCTGACCCCATTGTGGGGCTTGTGACAGGGGTGTGGCTTGCTTGCTTGGCCACTGCACACTCAAACCCCTTATGGGAGGGAGAGCATGCAGATAGGCAGGTGCAGGAGCCGAGGAGAACACTTCTGGGCTTCGGCCCCACAGTAGTGTCTAAGGGCGTGTTACAATTAATACTCTTTTAGCAGTTGCTGTCCGCGGATGGCTAAGTATTAAACCAGCTCAGTGGAGAGTTAGGGCGACAGCCTTTTACACCCTGCCCTCTTGGCACCCAAGTCCTTGTCCAGTGTCCAGAAAGAATCAGGTCACATGGACTTGAAGGGTGGTGAATGCAGGGATTTTACTGAGTGATGGAGGTGGCTCTCAGCGGGATGAATGGGGAGCTGCAAAGAGGTTGGAGCGGGAAGATGATCTTCCCCTGGAGTTTGGCTGTCCCATGGCCCATCTCCTCTCTGACTGTCCCCAGCCAAACTCCTCTCAACTCAGATGCTCCTTCTCTTCTCTCCTTCTCTGCTAGGCCTCTCTGCCACACTTTTGCTCCTCTGTTCATTTGCTCGTGGAGCCTGGGGTTTGGGGTTTATATGGGTATAGGATAAGGATGCGTGGCAGGCCAAAAGGCAACATTTAGGGATGTGGGTTTCCAGGCTTGAGGGTGGGGCCTTTTGCTGGGAAATCACTTTCTTCTACCCAGTATTTCCCTGCCTCCTGTCTGTATCATTAATCTCTGGAACCTGGGAATGTGTTGCCTTGAAAAGGAGATTGCAGATGAAATTAGCACTGCTAATCAGCTGACCTTGAGATGGAAAAATTATCCGGGGGCTCCAATGTCATTACCAGGGTCTTAAAAGTGGGCCAGGCATGGTGGTTCATGCCTGTAATCTCAGCACTTTAGGAAGCCACAGTGGGAGGATCATTTGAGCCCGGAAGTTGGAGACCAGCATGGGCAACATAGCAAGAGCTCATCTTTACTAAAAATAAACATTAAAAAAATTAGCCAGACATGGTGGGGTGTGCCTGCAGTCTCAGCTGCTTCGGAGGCTGAGGTGGGAGGATCACTTGAACCCAGGAGGTCAAGGCTGCAGTGAGCTATAGTTGCACCACTGTATTCCAACCCGGGCAACAGAGAAAGACCCCATCTCAAAAGAAAATTACATACATACACACGTATGTTCATACATAAAGTGTAAGAGCACAAAGTCTTTAATACTGAAAGTTCACACCCATTAGGATAGAGCCTATAAAACACATACACACACATGCACACATACACACATGAAAAAAAAAATAAAAAACACCCAGGAAATAACAAGTATTGGCATAGATGTGGAGAATTTGGCACAGATGTGGAGAATTAGGAACACTTGTGCATTGTTGATGCGAATATGAATTAGCACAGCCATTGTGGAAAACAGTATGGAGGCTACAAAAAAATCCCCCCAAAACAGAATTACCATATAATCCAGCAATTCCACTTCAAGATACATATCCAAAAGAATTAAAAGCAGGGACTCAAAGAGATATTTGCACACCCATGTTCATAGCAGAGGTATTCACAATGATCAAGAAATGGAAGCCACGCAAATGTCCATCGGTAGATGACTGGATAAGCAAAGGGCGGTCAGACAAACCATGAAAGTCTGACAAAAGAAGGGAATTCGGACACAGGCTACAGCATAGATGAACCTTGAGGACGCTATGCTGAGTGAAAAAAGGTGATAAAAGAAAAACTTCAGTGCATTACATTTAAGAGTTTAATTGAGCAATGAACAAGTCACAAACTAGGCTGCCTTCCAAGCCATGTGATGGAAGAAGATTTACGGACAGAAAAAGGAAAGTGATGTACAGAAAACGGAAGTGAGGTACAGAAACAGCTGGACTGGTTACAGCTCGGCTTTTGCCTTATTTGAACACAGTTCAAACAGTTGGATAACTTTGATCGGCCAAAACTTGGTGATCGGCTAAGTGTAGGCTATGGTCTGTTTACACCTCCACTTGTTATAGTTCATGATGTACAGAAGAAGCTTTAGGCCAACCTTAAAATATCTAAGGAGGCGGCTGCAGGCTAAACGTGATCTAACATAAGCCCGTGCCCCAAAGACAAATATTGTAGGATTCCACTTATATGAGGAACCTAGCATAGTCAAATTCATAAAAACAGAAACTAGAATTGTTCCTGGACCAAATCGAGGGTTGGGCTACTTATTCTCATGGCCTGATAATGAGATACAGACGAACTGGGAAAGCAGAGAGTTTATTTCTGTAACCACGTACGGAGAGAAGGCCTGGAAAATATAGCTAGACCAACTCCAAATTACAGTTTTCCAGAGCCTATATACATCTAATCTCTATATATATCTAATCTATATATCTATGTGCAAGTGTGCATTCATCTAAAGACATAAGTAATTAACTTCTTCTAATCTATAACTAAGGTCTGAGTCTTGAAGACCTTCTTCTGGAGCCTCAGTAAGTTTACTTAATCTAAATGGGTCCAGATGCTGGGATGATTACCATTATCTTGTCTCCTGCTAAATCATGGAGGTTTGGGGAGTTCTTTTAGACCCCCAATCAAACTTGTTTGTGGAGGTCTGGGGAGTTTCTTCAGACCTCCAATAAAACTTGTTTAATCCTAAACGGGTCCTATTAAGAATTCCTTTGTTAAAAATCTTGTCATGCTTCAAGCCCCAGGAGAGGCCTGGGCAAAACTCTTGGTGGGCTTTTGTTACATCCCAGCCTTTGTATGAGGGCACTGGCTCTATCAGCTTTTAATATTTAACTTCACCACTCAGTCAGTGCTAGAACAGTTATTACGGAGGCCTGCCTGTTCAGCCGTTAGTGAGGCCTGGCCTGCGACAGAATGAAGGTTGCAGATGCTGGGGAAGGGCAATGTGGATGAGTGTATTAATGGATATAGAGTTTCAGCTGGGGAAGATGAAAAACTTCTGGAGGTGAATGGAGGCAATGGTTCCTCAACCACGTGCACGTACTGCATGCCGCTGAACTGAACACTTAGCCAACTCCGTGATTTTAGCCCACTGAGTCCAATGTCAACACATCCACCCTCCAGAAACGTAAGATAATATATCCGGGTTTTTTCTTTTCTTTTTTTTTTTTTTAAATAGGATCTTGCTCTGTCACCCAGGCTGGAGCACAGTGGCACGATCATAGCTCGCTGCAGCCTGGAACTCCTGGGCTCAAGCAATCCTCCCATCTCAGCCTACTGAGTCACTGGGATTACAGGCTAAATGTGGGCTATTTTAAGTCACTACATTTGCAGTCATTTGTCACAGCAGTAAATATAACACTATTTTCAAGGCTAGAAAATAGTAAGAAGAAAGGGATAGAGTTAGCATGGGCTATGATAAATAATACGGAATTTTGTTTTTTTTCTTGAGACGGAGTCTCACTCTGTTGTCCAGGCTGGAGTGCCGTGGTGCGATCTCGGCTCATCGCAACCTCTGCCTCCCGGGTTCAAGAGATTCTCCTGCTTTAGCCTTCTGAATAGCTGGGATTACAGGTGTGCACCACCATGCCCTGCTAACTTCTGTATTTTTGGTAGAGATGAGGTTTCACCATGTAGGCCAGGCTGGTCTCGAACTCCTGACCTCAGGTGATCCACCTGCCTTGGCCTCCCAAAGTGCTGGGATTACAGGCGTGAGCCACTGTGCCAAGCCTAATGTGGATATTTTGCTAGGGGCACTAAGCAACAAAGACATTTATTTTCTTTATTTTTTTGAGACAAAGTCTCACTCTGTTGCCCAGGCTGGAGTGCAGTGGCACCATAACTCTTGGACTCAAGGGATCCTTCTGCTTCAGCCTCCTGAATAGCAGGCACCACAGGTGCACACTACCACACCCAGTTAATATTTTTTGAAAACATTTTGTAGATATGGGATCTTGCTATGTTGTCCAGGCTTGTCAGAAGAACTAGAACAGGTATTCATATTCGTTTCCTCGAGATGAATATAAGTGAGAGTCTGCAGATGACATAGACTGTGACCGGACTTTTGGGAATCCACAAGAATAATTCTGTATACCTAACTAACAAGTACCTGGTGACGGGGAGGAAGTGAATTGATGAGCCTGAGAGACAGTCATAAGAAAAATTGACAGAGCATTGCCAAAGATAGGTAGATGCCTTGAGGTAATGATGTCTTAGGACACAACATTGTTTTATTGTCACCTGAGTGAAGACTCATGAAGATGACACATTACCTAGGGAAAACTGAAAATTCAGTTCGGATATGTGCATGGATTTTGAGTTGGCTTTGGTTTATCCAGAGACAGATGGATATTCACTGGACAGATGGATACAAGGATCCAAATTATAAGAAGACCATTTTATGAGATAGCCAGGTTTGGCTGCCATCAGCATAGAAAGATTGATCAGAGCCAGGGGAGAGAGAATTTGACCTGGGAAAATGGAGATCTGATACAGAAGATAAAACAGTGGAAGGCTGAATCCCAACATCTACTGATACTAAAAAGAGAGACAGACACAGGAAGAAGAGACAGGGAGGCTTCTACATTGGAAAAAGAAGAGGTAGGAGCAAGAGCAAGAGAATAATGAAGAATAATAGGAACAGGAGAATCATGTTATGGCTACCAAGGAATGACAAAGTTTCAAACAACAGGAAATGATCAGTAATGATGCATGCTCTAGGAAGCTCCAGAAATGAAATGGTTGAAAATTGCTCTACAGATTTTAAAATTGAACAGTGCTCAGTGACTCCATCAGTAGAGATATGGTATTGTGCATTGCAAGGAATCTGGATAACAGCCAATAAAGCAACACACATCAGAGAAGAAGGACAAAGGGGCATCCGTATGCTATTCAGTGAGCTTGGCCTTGAAACCAGAGGCCATTTATACCATTTATACCATGAACAATGATTGTAGATCATCCAGATTGAAGATATTTTCCCAGAACAACTAGAGACTGTATGGTTAAAATGCCCTATTTTATGACAGATAATCAGAGCAGTGCAACATTATAAGGCATTACTCAAAATAATGATTATACATGTGCTGTGGTTTTTCTTGAGAGAGAGTCTCGCTCTGTCATCTGGGCTGGAGTGAAGTGGTGCAATCTTGGCTCACCGCAGCCTCAAACTCTCAGGCTCAAGCCATCCTCCTGCCTCAGCCTCCTGAGTAGCTGGGACTACAGGCCTGCGTCACCACGCCCAGCTAATTTTTGTATTTTTTGTGGAGACAGAATTCCATCATGTTGCACAAGGTGGTCTCGAACTCCTGGTCTCAAGCAATCTGCCCACCTTGGCCTCCCAAAGTATCAGGATTACAGGCATGAGCCACTGCACTCGGCTAGGTGCCAAATATTTATGGACCATCCACATTTGACTATAGTTCAATTTTAGAATATATAGATACTGTGCTTCATTGGTTCACCTTCAAAACATAATGATTATGATTAATCCTAGAACGCTAAGCACTTAGTTGCAAGTATCCAAATAACACCTCACTGAATTTATTAATGAAGCAATTTTTACATAGATCTGATGTCTAAATTTATTAGAGAAACAAAAAACAGAATTCAAACATCTCCTATCTAATTACTTGACCACTTGTTCTGGCATAAACCTAATCTCCTACCTGATTACTGAAATTCTGTTCGGAAAATTTATTTGTTATCTTCTTAAAAAAAAAAAAAGAGGCAGCATCATATAGAATGTGTCTTGAACGCTCTAATGTGTTTGTTTAAGAACTTTGTTGCCTCTTAATGTTCTTTCTTTCTTTTCTCTGTAAACGTGTGTGTGTGTCTTTGTCCGTCTGCAAAGTATACCTATGTACATATAATTTTTAAACACATACAGCTTTTACATGCGTAGAAACGTACTGCTTCTTGCAAAATTTAATTTCCATTGTTTTTTATCTGTATACCTCTGCATTAATCCTACTTTTGAGATGTCACATTTACCTCAGAAAAGGAACAGTTTAGTTTCTAAAAAAATCTGCAAAAAGGTACATGAAATATAAATCCACACATCTTGTAAGAGTTTCATTCAATAATTTAAAACAGGTCAATTTTGACATCTCTTTTAAAACCCAGCATGGTGAAATTCACCTACAATGGTACTAAATTATTGATAGGCACTTTTTTTTGATGCTTAAGAGGCTGAGAACACGCCAACAACTTCCCCTGACAGCACTTGGGCCTCCAGTCTCGGATTCCTTCAGTACAAGCCGCCCTACAAGACCCTGAACAGATGCTGCCCCATCTCCATAACTGGCTGCCTAATGGAAAAAAAGTGGCCCCAGGGAGCTTCACTTTTCTGCAAATGCATACTTGTCTTTTTTCACCAACATATATGTCTTTATTCAGTTTCACCAGGAGTCAATAGAACAGGAGCCAGCGTGAGCAGAATATAAATAAACATTCATTCCAGAAAGAACTCTCGATTCACAAAAGACACAACATATATACCCCTTTCTTTAAATAAGAGCTGGATTGAATCTCCAGAAATCAGTTGGCCTTTTTTTAGAGAGAGAAGCAGTAGGAGGAAGTCAACGACTTGAGCCTTGACCTGCTATCCTGACACACACCACCATTCACTCAACACTCAAAATGTTGCAGAATGACCAGTGAGTGCTGGTCAAAGATTCAGACCAAGACTACATGGCGCACTGGACAGAGGCTTTCTCCAGTTGCATATTCTGAGAACCTCATTTCTGGGAATAGGTGATTCAAAATGAGTAGATTTCTAATATTAAAAAAACACTGATAATAGGAGCCATACAGACAAATAAGATATGAGGATGAAGGCCAGGCACAGTGGCTCAAGCCCATAATCCCAGCACTTTGGGAGGCCGAGGTGGGAGGATCATGAGTTCAGGAGTTCAAGACCATCCTGGAAAACATGGTGAAACCCCACCTCTACTAAAAATACAAAAAAAATTAGTCAGGCGGGTTGGCGCACACCTGTAGTCCCAGCTACTTAGGAGGCTGAGGCAGGAGAATCACTTGAACCCAGGAGGCAGAGGTTGCAGTGAGCTGAGATCAAGCCACTGAACTCCAGAGCTTGGATGACAGTGTGAGACTCCGTCTAAGGAAAAAAAAAAAAAAAAGATGTGAGGATGAAAGAGACTGTGCTAGGTGATAACAGAAGGTACCTGTGATAATTTGCATGGCTATGACAACACCATAGACTTGGGGGCTCAAACAACAGACATTTATGTATCACAGTTTTAGAGGCTGGAAACCCAAGATCAAGGCATGGCAGATTCAGTGTCTGATAAGGACCTGCTTCCTGGTTCATAGACAGCACCTTCTCACTATGTCGTCACATGGTGAAAGGGGCGAGGGAACTCCACGCCGTCCCTTTTATAAGGGCACTAATCCCATTAATGAGGCTCCACCCTCCTGACCTCATCACCTCCCAAAGGCCCCACCTCCTAACACCATCACCTTGGGGATTACGATTTCAAGATAGGAATTTGAGTTTGGGGCACAAACATTCAGATTGCAGCAGTACCATTAAAGAAGAGAGATTTAGGTTGGACAAAGAGTGATAGGCAGGAGCTTCCACTCCATCACATGGAGGTGGAAACCAATCCCACAGCACAAACATTTTTAGCTAAATAACTTTGGTGAGCTCAAGGAACCAGAAGAAGGGCAGAGTAACCAGGGCATGCTGAACTGGTGGAGAAAATTCAGAGTTTAAGTAGCATATGTAGACAGGCTTATCATTTATTGCTTTGATCGCAAATACAAAAGACTTGAATGTTATATTCTGTGTGATGGAAAGTCAATAATTCCTATTAAGCTCTGGGGCAGAATGATCTGCTTTATATTTTTACAAAATCATACTGACTACTATGTAGAGAATGGGTTATAGGAGACAGAGCCTGAAGGCTGAGAGTCTCTGAAGCAGGTTTTGCCATGGTCTAAGTGAGAGAAAGTGGATGGGACAATGGTATTAATCAGAGTAGAGGTATCAGGACACGTGTACTGATCAGAAGTAATCAATAAAAGATAACTACTGAGTTTTAATTTTTCTGTTATATTAAAATATACGTAACACAAAATTTACTTTCTTTCTTTAAAAAAAGAAAAATTGAGACAGGATCTCTCTCCGTTGCCCAGGCTGGAGTGCAATGACACAATCGTAGCTCACTGCAGCCTCAAACTTCTGGGCTCAAGCGATCTTCCCCCTTCAGCCTCTTGACTAGCTGTGACTATAAGGGCATGCCACCATGCCCAGCTAATTTTTATATTTTTAAATCTTTTCAGTATAGATAAGGTCTTGCTATGTTGCCCAGGCTGGTCTTAAACTCCTGGACTCATGCGATTCTCCTGGCTTAGTCCCCCAAAGTGTGGAGATTACAGATGGTAACCACTGCACTGGACCTACAATTTCTTTTTCTAACCATTTTGAGTGTACAATTTGTGGTATTAAGTACATTCCCTTTCTTTTATAACCATTACCACCATCCATCTCCGTTATTTTTGTCATCTTGCAAAAATAAAACTGTTTCTATTAAACAGCATCTCCCTTTGACCCCCTCCACACCCCCCGGCATCCCCCATTCTACCTTCTGTCTATGATTTTGGCGATTCTTAGTACCTCATATGAGTGGAACGTACAGTATTTGTCCTTTTGTGATGGGCTTGTTTTGCTTAGTGTCATGTCCTCAAGGTACAACCATGCTGTAGCATGTGTCAGACTTTCATCCATTTTAATGACTCCCATTCTGTTGTATGGGGAGACCACATTTTGCTCATCCCTGCATCCATTGATGGACACTAGGGTTGCTTCCACATGTTGGCTGTTGTGAATTGTTCTGCTATGAGTATGGGTGTGCAAATATCTACTCCTAAGTCCTTGATTTGAAAACTTAAGCAGATAATGGTGCCCTTTCATGAAACTGGGAATTCCCTGTGTAGAAAATTATACCGTTTATATTTATCCTTGTTAATTTTAAGATAGTTTTGTAAGTAATTTTCCCTACTCCTTAAGTTTCCTTGTGGACTGGACAACGCTTTCCTTATCCATGGGAGAAGTGAGGTCTCTGACTTGAAGAGTTTCAGGGAAGAGACTTAACATCTTCTTCTTCTTCTCTGATCTCCCTCCTACTTTGTGGGTTTATTAACCTCAGAAGCAATAGAATCTGGTTTCTCTCTCTTGTCACAAGATGATGTTGTTTTCCATGGAAGGACCCCCACAAACCAAAAGTCACATACCATTGGTAGATTAAACAAGGATAAAGCTGGATCCTGGGCTAGCTTTCTGGGAATGCTGAACTCAACTGAGAAAGAGGGATGTGATACTTCATTTGGCCCCTCCAAGAATCTATGCAAAATAATTATTAAACAATCAAATGGAATTATTTAAGAAGCCGGTAACTTTACAGGCTTGGACCTGAATAGAGAGTTCAGGGCTGCAAGCATGGTTTTGGGAGTTATAATCACACTGACAATATTAAAAGCCAAAGCCATGCAACTAGATGAAATTAGGTAATCAGCGAGGCAGAGAGAGAAGAAATCAGTTCCTGATTCTGGGTGTTCTAACAATTCAGGAATAAACTGAGGAAAAAGAGCCAGTGACATAGAAAAAAAGGGGGTTTACATCTGCCCTGGTCATGGGAAAACCAGATCATCATTTTGGCAACAGACACAAGAGAAGGAAGAAAGTGCCGCAAGATGGCGAGATTGGCCATGTCACGTAAGAACAGAAAAGTGTGTATGGTGATTTCCATTGCCAACCTTCTCACTAACATACCACTGGAAATTCGGAGGGAGGAAACAACTAAAAATGCTAAATCCAATATTTATTTAGAAAAAAATATTTATTAGAATTCTTGTCTTGTTCTCTCTCTCTCTCTCTTTTTTTTTTTTTTTTTTTTTTGAGATAAGGTCTCACTGTGTCACCCAGGATAGAGAGCAGTGGCACAATCACAACTATTGCAGCCTTGACCTCTTGGGCTCAAGTGAGCCTCCCACCTCAGCCTCTCAATGAGTTGGGACTATGGGTGTGCACCACCATGCCCAGATAATTTTCAATATTTTTTGTAGAGATGGGAGTCTCCCTATGTTGTCGAGGCTGGTCTCGATCTCCTGGGCTCAAGCAATCCTCCTCCCTCAGCCTCCCAAAATGCTGGAATTACAGGCATGAGCCACCACACCAAGCTCTAGAAATCTTTTGACATGAATCATGGATTACTGAGGTCACAGGAGAGCATTAAGTCTTTATGTGCAAAAGGCAAAGGAGAAACAGGAATGTAACAAATAAGAAGCATCTTTAAGATGTTTCCTATTAAACATGCATTTTGCTAAGCTTTAATAATTGTGACTGCATATGAACAGGGAAGAGAAGACAACATTGACAGCCCATTCAAAAGGAGGTTAACAGGAGAACCACCACCCCATGTACAGTCCAGACTGCAAAGAGCTATCCCTACACTGAACACATGAACTAGAAATACGCTACACTCCCAGCACTTTGGACAGGACATGGACAGGCATGATTCCCCTTGAGATTGTGACGTTGAGCAATGAGAAAATAATAATAAATACAAAGAAATTCGAACCACAAGTGAATGCACCAGAGGGTTCTCAGCCCAAATGCACTCTATCTGCCTTGTTCAAGTAGGTGCTAATGTTAAGATGACAATATAAAGTCTGCAGCTAAAAGAGTAAGTGCACAGATTCCTGGAATGCAAAATAGCTTTCATAATCTACCTTTGTCAGCTGGGTGCGGTGGCTCACGCCTGTAATCCCAGCACTTTGGGAGGCCGAGGTGGGTGGATCACCTGAGGTCAGCAGTTCGACACCAGCCTGACCAACATGGGGAAACCCCGTCTCTACTAAAAATACAAAATTAGCCAGGTGTGGTAGTGCATGCTTGTAACCCAGCTACTTGGGAGGCTGAGGCACAAGAATTGCTTGAACTTGGAGCACTGAAGTTGCAGTGAGCCGAGATCGTGCCACTGCACTCCAGCCTGGGCAACAAAAGTGAAACTCCATCTCAAAAACAAACAAACAAACAAACAAATCTACCTTTGTCACAGGTTTCAAAGAATTTATCTAATTTGACTCTCTTTTAAAAATGTGTATTTATTTATGTACTCATTTATTTATTTTATTTGTTTACATTTAAGGGGTACAACTGCAGTTTTGTTACATGGATAAACATATCCATTGAGGTGGATATGTTTGGTGAACATATAGAGGTGAAGTTAGGCTTTTAGTATAAGCATTACCAGAATAATATGCATCATACCCGTTAGGTAATTTCTCATCCCTGGCCTTCCTCACCCTCCCACTCTTCCTAGTCTCTGATGTCTATTATTCCACTCTTTATGTCCATGTGTACCCATTTTCTGGCTCCCACTTACAAGTGAGAACATGTGGTATTTGACTTTCTGACTTACTTCTTTTAAGATAATGGCCTCCGCTTCCAACCGTGTTGCTGCAAAATACATGATTTTTTTATGGCTGTATAGTATTCCATGGTGTATATATGCCACAATTTCTTTAATCATCTGTTGATGCACACTTAGGTTGATTCCACATCTGTGCTATTGTGTATAGTGCTGCAATAAACATATGAGTGCAGGTGTCTTTTTTTTTTCATATAATGATTTCTTTCCCTTTGGTAGATACCCAGTAGTGGGATTGCTGGGTTAAATGGTAGTTCTATTTTTAGGTTTTTGAGACATGTCTCTGCTGTTTTCATAGAGGTCGTACTAGTTCCCATTCCCACCAGTGGTGTAAAACTGTTCCTTTTTCTCCACAGCCTCACTAACATCTGTTATTTTTTATCTTTCTGGTAATAGCCATCCTGACTAGGGAAAAGTTGTATCTCTTGGGGTTTTAATTTTTGTTTCTCTAATGATTAGCGATGTTGAGCATTTTTTCCAAAGAATTTCAACAGATAAATGAGAGTTGACTATGGAGTCTGTGGCCCAATTCATGCAACTCAGAGGAGATGTACTTGAAATCTGAAAGAAGAAAAACAGTCAAATCAGCAAAACTTCCAAATATAAAAATGATCAGAGGTAAAATGTAAAATAAGTATGCTTGTTCCATATATAAATGCATCTAAATAAATGAAAGAAGGAGTGAAAGCAAGAAAGGGCTCCTAAGAGGAGGAGTCAGAAAGTGAGCGATGGTGTGAAACATTTAAATAAAGGACCCAGCTATGGTGAGATTAACGGGTGAACAACTGAAAAGTGAGTTTAAAAAATATAAAATAATAAAATGGAGATGACTGAAATGTAGCTATTCAAGGCTTTACGGGGAGAGGTGAGAAAAATGGGAGGGTGTGAAACTATCTTTCAAGTGACTCCCTAATGGTTTTATCAAATCAATTGAAGATACTGATTCTCAGTTAAAAAACCTGCAATCCAAACAGCATACGTACAAACACTCAGACTTAGAAAAAGTATAGGCTACAAATTCAGAGTAACAAGGCAAAGAAAAGATTTTACAAGTAGGAAAACATTTTTTAAAAATAAAAAGTAATAACAATTCATCTCAGGTCTGATTTCTCCACAATAACCTCAACGTACAGCTCGAAATCCAGCAAAATATCCTTCAGGAGCAAGGTCAAAGTGAAGACAGTTTACAAAGTCAAAAAGATCCTGTTGGAATTTATTTTAGTGATGGGTGGCAAAGTCTTTAAGAAGTTCTTAGCATGATTTGAATTCTGTGGCAATGTCTCAAGAAGGAAAAGCACAATTCAGATTCAAAGTCTGAGAAACAAGGGAGGTGAAGAATATTGAAGGTGGCCAATATGTAGCTAAATGTAAACACACATTGACTTGATTCAATGAAAATTACCACGTACTGTGGCAACTGAAGTAAAATAACATACAACTAACTAAAAACACATGACAACATCAGCTCACATAAATTGGAAATGGAATGTCCAGGCTTCAAATTTTCTAAGCCCCTTGTGATGTTCAGCAGAAGAAAAAAATACTGTTTAAATTCATCCTTCAAACATGTTTGGGGGAAAAATATTGGCAGATAACCTGTAGTCGACAACATATTGAGTAGAAAAATAGAAGAAGAATGTTTTAAATTAAAGAGATCTTCTTTAAAAAACAAGACAGACCATGTGGAAGAAACATAAAATATAAAATAAATATTTAGAAACAAGTCAAAATACAGAACATCTTTTGCTTGGCATGAATGCTTTGTTCCTGGGGAAAAAAAAAAACAAAAAACAAAAACAAACAACAACAAAAAAATTTTGTTTGAAACTAACAAGGATCCTGCATAGGCAATGAATGAAATGGTCAAGGAATTAAGAAGGTATGGTTTTGAGTGGGCTGGCCATATTAGGCTCAGCGACACGTACACCTGATAAGTAAGTACATCTTCAAGGCCCAGACTCAGCAACCTCAACTCTCATTAGTAAAAACCACTGGTCTCAGCTTGAGCAATGATAAGTAGTTCAAGAGCTAATTGTGTCCACCGAAGTCATAGGGAACTGAACATGAAGGGAACCTGGCTTGTGTGTTATTTCATATTTGTGCTTGTGATTTTCTTTGCATTTGTAAGTTTTTTAAAAAGCAATGGATTGGAAGACACATTGACGAGCAATGAAGCATATAAAACGGATTTATGCTATAGGACAGGGAAGTTCACCCTCACTTTAAAGGGCTGGAGGACAGATGATGTCCTCAGGTTCAAGGCAGGTTACGGGATAGAGGTGGAAGATCTGTTTGAAGAAGTAATAGAATATGAAAAAAAATGCTATTTGGGGGGAACAGATCCAGGAGCACAAGAGAGGGTCTTCAGAAAGGAAAGGAGTGGGTGAGAGGAGACTGGGTGAGTAAATAAAAAGCAAAAGAAACACAAGAATGAAAATATGAGAAAATCATGGGAGTTTAAGACCAACTTGGATGGAAATGAAGATCCTTTATTCACTCTAGTTGTCCCCATTCAAGACACTGGTGAATAATACTTATAATGCAATCAATGCAGTTTTTTGTTTTCTGATTTCAATGTAAAACTGTTATTGAATATGTTTCAAATAGCTTGATGACCCAGTGAGGTGAAACAACCAATTGGTTAATTTGAGATAAGAAAAACTGGTCAATTCAGTTTAAAATTAGACTTTCTTCTACTACCTTGAGTTGTGATGTCCTGAAATACCTCAATGTACAGCTTTTTTAAATCTAATAAATGGACACATACCATCTAATAAATGGACACATAACATAAGTTTTGCATCAAGATACTGCAGACATGCCAAATTTCCAAAAATTGTATCAGATCTTTTGAGAATCATTCTGTCCTTAGGTACAATAGAATTCCTTTCTTATGGGCACGGATTGATCCGGAAAGTTTAATAAAGATTATTCCACATTTGGATCTCTGACACTTGGTAGAAGTACCTTAGCAAGCTCATCACAGGAATCTGAGCAAGACTTCTTTTATTTTCTTTCAGAAAATACATGCACGGCATTATCACGATGCAGAAAAAAATCCCATACCTTCTTCTGGGAGTTGATACATCCTTGCCTTATGTAATTCTACTGAATGTCAGTTGTATTTTGGGAGTAGAGGCATAAAGTGACAGGAAAGGGCAAGATCATCCTTGCTGTGCTTAGAGGATTTTGGATAATTGACCACTTTGCTATTGGATAAGAAAATTAGGTTCAGCGGTGTGTACACACGATATGTAAGTACATCTACAAGGCCCAGACTTAGACACCCCAACTCTTGTTAGCAAAATAAAGAGAAACCATCTAAACCTCCCCCAAAGGACAGACCCATCATTTAGGAACTTAATGAAGTAAGTAATGACCATGAAACACCACAATCGTAATACTGATGTATGCAGCATTTTTCTGTCCAAAGACTTCCTTCCACAAGACTGTTTAGCGATATCCTCCCAAGATGATTCAAAGAAATTTACCTTTTAGATTGATATGCTGTTAGTATTAAGTCTGATATATAATTCTTTCCACACTTCCCATTTCAACACCTTGCTTATATCAATTTATCTCTTTGAGACTCATTTACGTTGACAATGACACCCTTAAATATTTTTATTGGTGAAATTTGATATTGTCATGTCTAATTATTTTATATGAGTTTATTACACAGCTCCTATGGGGCACACACAGATGGGATTTTATACCTATTCTTTTATTTTATATGCTCTAGTATTTGCCTTGTGTAATCAATCACCTAGTGTCAAATATCTAACCATAATTATTTTAGCTGTGTTTTATTAAATGATTTTAAACATTCAAGGGTGGATATAAAAGCTCCTGCTTTTATGTGGAATGTGTGTGGTGTATATGTTTGTAGTAGTAGCAGTAATAGTAAAAAAGTCTTAGTAGACTGGGATAAAATGCAATTTAATTAAAGTTGATAGACTATTACAGTCAAAAAACAATAGTTTTGCGGTGTTTCTATGCCTCATTATTTTCTCTCCATATTTTTATCAATATGAATTATTTGATAAAGCATTCCTTGAGTATTTAGAATGTTTGAAGCATTGTGGAGTCACAATTAAAGAAAGACAATTAAAATGTAACAATATGACATGAAAGACAATGTACGAACCATGAACCCTGTAGGGAGAAAAAGCAAGGATGTAACCATCAAAACAGACTATTCTAAATAAGATTTCAATGATACTCTTTTCTCAGAGTTCAATTATAAACTGAATCATTTAAAACACCATCAGTACCAATCCGAGGAAACACAAGAGTTCATCTCATACAGAGACTAGATGATCAATGATACGTCTTAGACTCCAGAATTCAGGCAACACACTACAATTGCAAAGTCATCACTGTTTCGTTCCGGAAATCCTAATGCAATAATTACCTGTGGGATTCCTTTGCTGTTTTTCCAAAATTTGCTAACAGAACCAATCTGATACATTGTTGATTTCTGTTACTTAAGAGAGCATTATTGTCATAGAAGATTCCATAATTTTATGCGTGATTTAACAAGTGAAACTATGCCACCTTGATGGTATCTGGTTTAAACTTTCATAGACTTCACAGCTTGATGCAGTGTACGTTGCACATACCAGAATCTCAGAGAAATTTATTTAACTTTTTCATCAGAATTAAGGTCTATGTTGTAAATCATATACTGAAACATTAACAGTAACTTTTCTTCTTTAACCTCTAATGCTAACATTTAACTTGTGTTTATTTTTAAGGAAAAGGAAAGAGAAAAAAAGGACAAGTGAAGATTTGGGTCAGAAGAGATAAAAAAAAGAAAACGGAGTTCAGTTTCAAAGAAAAATAACCACATCCAAATAGAGAAAGGGCCCACAGTTTGTTAGCAGGGCTGGGTGGTGGGACTGTGTGTTCATGCTGCTGTGGCACCATGGATGTGTCATTCCTAGGGACAAATGCATGCATCATCACACAATGCCTACGTCAACACCTGTACTTAATGTATGCTATGGAGCAGATTATGAAACATGGTTAAAATTCAGTTCCATAATTTGGAAGAGCATTCTTTAGACCTGGGGACAGTGGGCCTCTGCAGTCATAGCCCACATGAAGGGAGCAAAACCTTTTTCTAATAGTTCTCTTACCTCTAAAAGTGGATGTGTGGCGCCCATTTTTGCAAACTAAAACATGAAAACATGTCAAAATTCCATTCTAAGACTCTTTAGAATGTCCATAAACTCATAGCACATGAAATGTTTAAAAAACAACAAATAGACTCAATTTTTTTTTTTTTTTTTTGAGACTGGTTTTGCTTTTGCTGCCCAGGCTGGAGTGCAATGGTGCTACCTCAGCTTGCTGCAACTTTCGCCTCCGGGGTTCAAGTGATTCTCCTACCTCAGCCTCCCGAGTAGGTGGGATTATAGGCATACGCCACCACACCAGTCTAATTTTTGTATTTTTTAGTAGAGACGGGGTTTCTCCATGTTGGTCGGGCTGGTGTCAAACTCCCGACCTCAGGTGCTCCGCCCGCCTCGGCCTCCCAAAGTGCTGGGATTCCAGGCGTGAGTCACTGCGCCAGGCCACACTCAAATTTTTAAAATCAAATTAAGCACATGCATGACTCTCTGTATGTTTTGAAAATTGTTGGGTAAATGTTTTCTTAAATGCAGTTACTTCTAAAAGTTTCTAACACAGCTAACAATTTGAAGCTAATAATTAGAAACATTAGAGATGTTTGTAGAAATTTGCCTCATTTATATAATATCACCTTCCCTATGTTTAAATTTTCTTAAAACATGGATATTTTAACTTCTGCAAAAATGGTGGCCTTTGAAGTAAGTATTGATAGTTCTGAGAGAATTTATGTGTTTCTTTTTATTTACTTCCCAACTCTTCTCTCTATCTAAATCCAAATGACATCCGTGATAACTATATGTGTGTGTGTGTGTGTGTGTGTGTGTGTGTGTGTGTGTGTGTGTGTGTGGGGAGAGAAAGAGAGACAGTGTTTCTCCTCCTAAAATCTATAATATATTGTATAAAAATGTAATACTTTTTTTTTGAGACGGAATATGGCTCTGTCGCCCAGGCTGGAGTGCAGTGGCAAGATCTCGGCTCACTGCAACCTCCGCCTCCAGGGTTCAAGCAATTCTCCTGCCTCAGCTTCCCGAGTAGCTGGGATTACAGGTGCATGCTATCACTCCTGGCTAATTTTTTATATTTTTGGTACAGATGGGGGTTTCATCATATTGGCCAGGCTGGTCTCAAACTCCTGACCTCAAGTGATTTGCCCGCCTCAGCCTCCCAAAGTGCTGGGATTACAGGCGTGCGCCACCACACCCAGCCTAAACTTTTTAAGTTGTTTTAACTTGTTGCCCAGGGTCTCACTAGGATGTTAGGGAACTTGTTTATTTCTTTGATAAATATAGATCCTGATTATTCCTTCTAATAACTTGCAGAAATCACTGTGCCATCAGGTCTCTATATTGTTGAAATAATCTGAAGGCCCGTATTTAAGGATATGTACACACAGTTCAGGATGTGTGGTAATACTTGAATCTGAGCTAGGCCATTAATCTTTTATTAATATATTGAATCTTCCACCTGGAGTCGAATTTGCCTACCATTGCAGTAGTTAACTAGTCAACTTTCAATTCTACATCTTGTCATATTTCCAAATACAACATATCACTACCATTCTCAAAGGCAATAGAACTGGCAGAACTCAATGACTCTTTTTTACTTGTAATAAGGACTCTTAAATTTGCACAGTGAATAATGACTCATAAGTTTGCACAGTGAATTTATTTTAAAATGCAAAGAAAATATTTAACAGACATCCATAAACATTACCAAGTTGCCTTTGCCTTTAGATCGACATATAACCAAAATACTGAAATTATACAAACCAAGTAACCCACTGGATGCATTAGCATAGAGAACACACCCATATACTAACCATTTATGTTAGTAAATAGAATATTGACAGCACCTCAGAAACATCTGTCACATCCTGTCTCTGTCCCTACTCATTCTATTCTCCCCAAAGCCAAGCACGTTCAATTAACTCTTCCTGTTTTGATACCTTATAAAATTGGAACCACGCAGTTTGCTTTGCATGATATTTGATTTACATTACTTATTTTCCTCAACATTTGTTTAGAAGGTTTATCTTTGCTATTTGTAATTATGCTTGATTCATTTCTCTGCTGTATAGTATTCCACTATACTCATATCCTAAAATTTATTCATTCTATTAATAGTATACTACATATTTGAGTTGTTGCCAATTTAGAGCTATTGTAATTAATTATATCTGGACAAAAATGCATGATCCTTCTCTCTGGTAACTTTATATTTTTGTTATTAATTTAAATAATAAATGTAAATTGGATTATTTAATTGGTTGTTCCTAGTATAGAAGAAAGGTATTGATGCTGGCTAATTACTGACTAGTCACATTAATTTTAGTGTATTATAGATTCTCATGCCTGCTTATTATAATGTGTATCATTTTTATACATATATTTTTTGAGACAGAGTCTTGCTCTGTCACCCGGGCTGGAGTACAGTGGCACCATCTCAACTCACTGCAACATCTGCCTCCCAGGCTCAAGAAATCCTCCTACCTCAGTCTCCTGAGTAGCTGGACCCCAGGCGTGTGCCACCACACCCAGCTAATTTTTGTATGTTTTGTAGAGATGGGGTTTCACCATGTTGCCTAGGCTCATCTTAAACTCCTGGACGCAAGTGATCTGTCCTCCCTGGCCTTCCAAAGTGCTGACAATACAGCCTGAGCCACCACGCCTGGCCCTGATACTTTTAAAAAACATTCAGGTATCTCTGGTATTTTCTTGCCATTTTGCAGGGGATAGTTCCTCAAATATAGTTTTGAATAGATGCAGGGATTGTGGAATTCTTATCTTTCTCTGAAAGCCTTTGATTCTCACAGAAACTTTTTTTTTTTTTTCTCTTTTTGAGACAGGGTCCCACTCTGTCGCCCAGGCTGGAGTGCAGTGGCACAACCTCGGCTCACTGCAACCTCTGCCTTCCGGGTTCAAATGATTCTCCTGCCTCAGCCTCCTGAGTAGCTGGGATTACAGGCATGCGCCACCATACCCGGCTAATTTTTGTATTTTTAGTAGAGACAGGGTTTCACCATGTTGGCCAAGCTGGTCTCGAACTCTTGACCCCAAGTGATCTGCCCCTCCTTGGCCTCCCAAAGTGCTAGGGTGACAGGGGTGAGCCACCGTGCCTGGCCCTGAGTCTCACAGAATCTTTAAAAGTTACCACTTATAAAATAAAGAAACTCCTCTTTCAGTTCAGTTTGATAGAATAGTCTTGCAAAATAATCCAGGTCTGGTATTCTTTCTGGGGACATGAATTTTAAAACAAAAGGAGGGGGGATTTTTAAGCATTTTTCCAAAGTGGAGACACTAATGTAATGAACTGCCAAGTACCTACCTTCAATAATTACCAACTTAGGACCGGCCTGTTTCAGCTACATGTACTACCAAAACCCCAGATGTCGTGCATTTCAGTGAATTATTGAGAATCATTAATGAATAAAGTTTGAGGATTCAAATGTCTTCTTACCTGTGTTGGGGTGTTTTACTGTTTCAAAGACATTGTCTATGTGATAAAAATTATTCATTATATTCTGTCATGATTTTCTTAAATCTCTATCTAAGCTAGTGTTTCATTTTTCATGCATACTAATGTTTGTTTATGCTTCTTTCTTAGTAGGCAAGTCTTGCCAATGTTTTCTTATAATATTACTCTGTTTCATTAGCTAGTGTTTCACATTTTATTTGCTATATTGATTTTCTCCACCAGTCCATTGCACACAACCCAGTTACTTAATTCTCCCTTTGTTTTCTTTTCATTATCTTTGTTTTTTAATTTCTAATTTTAAGTTATTTTCATCTTTTACACTTACCATTCTGCTTTTGTCATATATCACAGGGATTACTGTGTCAACGTCTTTCCAGTCTGAAGAAATCTGTTTTTTTCTTTTGGGCTCCTGAATTATTTAGAAGCAGGTGAGCATTATTACTATCCAAGTATACGATGTGCTTTTTACTGACTTTTGTTATCAATTTCTAATTTTACTACAGTGTTGCCAGACAACAATAATAACAGTATTATTTTTATTGTATGTGTTAGGATTTACTGTTAGTGTAATATATTTTTAATTGTTCCTGTATGATATGTTATATCGAAGTCCTTCAGTGCAACTATTCATTCTAGTTTGTATACACATATTTTCTAAATTACTTTCTTCTTATCAAACCATTTCTGAGAAACATATATTTAAATCTAACACTGATTCTGAATGGGTCAGTTACTTTTGTCACGTGTGTGTATGTGTGTGTATATTTGTTATTTTCTTAGGTGCAGATAGGGTCAGAATTTTGGTGATTTTTGATTTGCCTTTAATTATAAATTTCTGAAGGCTTTCTTGCTTCCCATGTCTACTACCGTAATTGGCCTTGCAACACACAGTGGAGAAACGGCAACCCTCAGGCCTGAGAGTTCCTTTAAGGAGGTCACCATTTCATTATTTAAAATAATAAGATTTCTCTGTCTACAAGGTTTGCTGCACAATATTGTAAATGACACACAGAGCAATGTGTTCTTACTAAATAACTCATTCAGTCTGGCTACAGAATCTTATGTATACAGCGTCCTCAGACATTCTTCTGGGTAATTAAGAGGTCAACAAAGCTATCAACCCAAATAGGTTATCAATGCTTTCAAAGATGAAGTGTAAGCCTCGGGAGGTGGGTAGTGTATGGTTTGGATGTGTGTTCCTGCCCAAATCTCATGTCAAATTGTAATCCCCTATGTTGGAGGTGGGACCTGGTGGGAGGTGATTGGATCATGGGGGTGGTTGCTCATGAATGGTTTAGCACTTCCCCCTTGTGCTCCTGCTGTGAATGAGTTTTCGCGATGTCTGTTTGTTTAAAAGTGTGTAGCACCTCCTGCCTCTCTCCTTCCTACTGCTCTGGCCATGTAAGACATGCCTGTTTCTCCTCCTCCTTCCGCCATGGTTGTAAGTTTCCTGGGGCCGCCCCAGAAGCCATCATGCTTCCTATACAGCCTGTAGAATCATGAGCCAATTAAACCTCTTTTCTTTGTAAATTACCCAGTCTCAGGCATTTCTTTATAGCAGTGCAAGAACGGACTCATACAGCAGGCAAATAAAAATGATCACCAGAAGGTGAGGGTTGAAAAGTTACCTTTGGGTACAATGTTCACTATTCAGCTGATGAATACTCTAGAAGCCCAAACCCCACTACCATGCAATATAGGCATGTAGCAAGCCTGCACGTGTACTCCCTGGAGCTACAAAAATAAAACAAGAAGCTGGCACAGGGGCCCACACCCATAATCCAGCACTTTGGGAGGCTGAGATGGGGAGATCACTTGAGCCCAGGAATTGGAGACCAGCCTGGGCAATATAGCAAGACCCTGTATGTACAAATAATAATAAAAAAATAGCCAGGTGTGGTGCTTGCATCTGTGGTTCTATCTACCTGGGAGGCTGAGATGAGAGGTTCACTAAAGCCTGGGAGTTTGAGGCTGCAGTGAGCTATGATTCCACCACTGCACTCCAGCCTGGGTGACACAGTGAGACCTTGTCTCAAAAATAAATAAGAAACGTCCGAGTGCAGTGGCTCACGCCTGTAACCCCAGCACTTTGGGAGACCGAACTCCTGACCTCAAGTAATCCACCCGGCTTGGCTTCCCAAAGTGCTGGAATTACAGGCGTGAGCCACCAGGCCAGGCCCAAAAGCAACAATCACATAGTTTGTAAAACTAACTCTGGGATTAAAGGAGAAGTACGTGGACAATGAACTATGTTTTGTTAGAGATCTGTAGGAGCATTGGAATGGACTGAGCAAGGACAACAAAGTTCTCAATTTCCTGGAACCCTTGCTGGTGAGCACATGTCTGGGGTCGTGTCTTGATCCCAACCACCTTCTCTTCCCCCTGTCCTTAACACAGAAAGAGCCTGAAATTTGTACTGACGTATGAAGGCACTTTAGGATGCTAGTCCACCATCTTCTTGGTTTGCTAGCTCTCCGAATAAACCTGTTTTTCCTCCCGTGAAGTCTCATCTCTCAAGTGTTTGCTTTCAAGTGGTGAGCAGCTGAACCTGAGTGTGTTTATAGCTTCACACAACTTATATAAAAAGTTTGTAAATGCTGAGTTTAGTATGTTAAAGTGTCTCTGCTTAAATGAACATGGGTTAGACATAAATTATTACGGAAGTTAAGCGATGGTAAAACCTTAAGCTTCTCCGGCTTAACAGGGTCAGCTCTGTTGGAGATTCCCACAGTGGTGGGGAATACATTGGCAGCCCCTTACCGCCATGAGTGCATTCTCTTGGAGAGTCTTTTCTTCTTCCAGCCTCTCTGCATTCTGTCTTCTATACTTATATTTTTATTGCCATAAACAACTGCAGCATTGTTTCTAGAATTATTTTATTTCTTCAACACCTATGTTAGTGGTTAATTCATAACATGTGGGGTGCATATGAATCTATAGCTGTATAATTCTTGCAGGTATAATTGATATAAGATGAAGTCATACTGGATTAGTGCAGACCTTAAATCTGATGGCTGGTGTCTTTGTAAGAGAAGGAGAAGAAGAATTGGATAAAGAGACACATGGAAGAAGAAGATGTGAAGATGGAAGCTAGGGTTGGAATGATGTGGCCACAAGTCAAGGGACACCTGGAGCCACGAGGAGCCCATCACATTTCCACTGTTTTAGCAATTTTTTTTTTTTTTTTGGAGACAGAGTCTTACTCTGTCGCCCAGGTTGGAGTGCAGTGGTGCAATCTTGGCTCACTGCAATCTCTGCCTCCTGAGTTCAAGCAATTATCCTGCCTCAGCCTCCTGAGTAGCTGGGATTACAGGTGTGAGCCACTGCACCCGGCCAGAAATTCTTCTTGTTTTAAGCCACCCAGTTTGTGGTCATTTTAATGGCAGGCACGGGAAACTCATACAACATATATACATGGAGATATAGGTATATTCCCATACACACGTGTATGTACAGTCATATGCTGCATAATGACAGACTGCATATGTGATGACAGTTCCACAAGATTATAACGGACCTAAAACATTCCTATTATAAAGTGCTGTCCTAGCCTTCCTAGGGTTGTAGCGCAAATGCATGACTCATGTGATTGTGGCCATGCTGGTGTAAACAAACCTACTATGTTTTCAGTTAAATAAAAGTGTGCATTAACACCCTAGGCCTTCATATCCACTCATCACCCACTCACGGACTCACCCAGAGCAACTTCCAGTCCTGCAAGCTCCATTCACGGTAACTACCCTATACAGGGCTACCATTTTATATCTTTGATGCTGCATTCTTACTGTACCTTTTCAGCGTGTAGATGCACAAGTACTTGCCACTGTGTTGCAGTTGTCTAGGGTGTTTAGTAGGGTATTGTGCTGTACAGGTTGGTGGCCTAGGAGCAATAGGCTCTGCCGTATAGCCTAAGTGTGTAGTAGGCTGTACCATGTAAGACTGCATAAGCACACTCACTCCAGGATGTTTGCACAAGAACTAAATCACCCAAGGACACATTTCTCAGAAGTATTCCTGTCATTAAGTAACACATGACTGTTTATACATACACATAGGCATAGACATATAGAAAAAACAAATGTAACTGAAATGGAATCTGGCAACATTCAAAAACCAAGGCAGCTTTTCTCTGTGTCTCTCTCATGGGAGTCAGCATCCCTTTGCACATGGAATCCAACGTGCTTCTCTGTGTATATGATCCATCTTCTATCATGGGCCATCATTAGGCCCAGCTTAGAGGACATCAATAAAAACATGGCCTTTATTAGGTGGCAGTCACCTCAAATTTTACATTATCCCAGTGGCCGTGTGTGACATCCTATAAACAGTAGCAACAACCTTTGCGTTCTCTGTATCTCTGTATGTTGCTTGTCTTTCTAGAACATTATCACAGGAATACAAGGTTTGTAACCTATTTGCTCCTCCTTTCACCTATAAGCTCCTCTTTTCCCCATAACTAATGAAGGAGTGGTAGATTCAGAGTAGGTCTGTATATGCAGGCGTCTGTGTGTGTGTGTGTATCAATATCTATGTGTGTATGTGTGTATATATGTATGTGTGTGTATATATCTATGTTTGTATGTGTATATATGTATATATGTGTTTGCATATATCTGTGTGTGTATGTGTGTATATATGTATATATGTGTGTGTATGTATCTATGAGAGATTGTTCTTGATACTCCCTCCTATGAGAGAATCTAATATATATAAATAATAGTATATGTAATATTATATAAATATACAAATATAGGTATTATATATTTGTTCATATTATATATAAAACTTTCATATATAAATATGTTTGTTATATATTTTTAATGTAATATATAAATCAAAATGTACATATGATATATGATATATAATATAAATATTGCATATTTTATTTATATGTAAGTTACATTTTATTGATATTTAATATTTATATTATATATTACATGTAATACATGTAAATATTTATGTATTTATGTATTATATATTTGTGTATTTTATATTTATCATATATAAAATGTACCTAGTATAAAAATATACTTGTATGTTTAATTTAATATTTAAATAGAAATATACATATAAAAATGTAATATTTATATTATATATTATATATTTCTATTTTTATATTAGAAACATATATATTATGTTTATATATTATACTTATATATTATATTTATAGAATATATTTATATATTCTATATAATATATTTATATATTATATATATTTATATATTTTATATATTATATATTTATATATTATATATTATATATTTATATATTTTATATATTATATATTATATATTTATATATTATATATAATGTGTTTATATATTATATATAATGTATTTATATATACATATAATATATATAATATTAATTAATATATTATTTACTATTTAGTCTTTGTGCAAACATCCTAGAGTGTACTTACACAATGTTAAATGGTACACCAGTGTATATATACTCATATATATATGAGATTCTCCAAAGTGTTTCCAATAAAATTACCATCTAACTGGCCATTGTGCTGTCCTAGGATTCACGACTAGAAGAAACACTAGTTTCTTCTCTCAAGAGTTTAAATGTTATTAAAGATGTGTGGACACACAATATAATAATAACAGTGGTAATACTGAAAGTAATTACAGTAAAAGCGTATAATTATTTGACAAGAGCTTTATGAACGGTAATGCTTAACAAGAGAGCAGTGCAAAAGTGAACATAAAGAAGATTGGGTTTTGAGAACTGTATACCTAATTTGAAGCCATGTGAATAAACGAGTTCTGATCAGAATGAGAATTCGAAGGAAGAGGAGTATTCTGTTCAAACTGTGTCTTACCTGGAGGAATAACAAGTATCAAACATGGGAGAAACTGATTGCATAGAAATATAGTAAAAACAAATTGTGGATGAGAGTCTACATCCACAAAAGCTATTGATGAAATGGATTTCAAGGAAGACCTAGTGAAATGGTCGAACATTTTCAGGAAAATCACAGGAAATTGCTGGGAAGTTTACAGAATTGGATAAAGCACAGGCAGCACAGTCTCACTGTGAAAATGATTGCAGCTAAGGTATATTGGATGTGTAGACTATACCACACTTGGTGCCAGCTATTTATGCTCATTACATCATTGATCAGCACATCAGTTGCAGAAGGCAGATAATAATATTCAGCTGGTTTCCCAGAGTCTGAAGTCATCTGGACACATTCCGAGAGTGACAGATGGCAGACTTGCTGGGGGGACAACTCTCTTCTTCCCTCTTGCATGGAAACCTTTCAAATTCTAGCATGTTAAAAAGGAAGCCATTTCCTCAAAGCACCATTTCTTCTTTGCCTATTCCCCTGACCAAATTGCTTCCTTTGATTTTACATCCAACTGCAGTCATTTCAAAGGATCAGAATTAGCAGAAATGCTATTAATCAACAGCAAAAGTTACTCAAATTCTGAGTTAACAAGTGCCATTTGGAAATTCAGCTGCAGAAACCCAAGTAAGAAACTAGAGAAACCTATGACATAATAGGAGATTTGACAAACTTCTCTAGGGAACCGATACAATAACTAGACACAAAATCAGTAGATGATTGTAAATACCTAAAATTGGAAAACATTATTAGTCAACTAGACTTGTAATCTACAAAACCTTATATCCACAATGTAAAATACACATTCTTTAGAACATGTGGAATATCCACTATGAAAGGAAAATATATTGAAACCCCCAAATCACTAAGCTAAAGGGAAAAGTCCAGCTGGGAACTGCGTAGGGCCAACCTGCCTCCCATTCAAAGTCACCCTTGTGCTCACTGAGATAAATGCATATCTTATTGCCTCCTTTGGAGAAGCTAATCAGAAACTCAAAAGAAAGCAACAATTTGTCTCTTATCTACCTCCGACCTGGGTGCCCTCTCTGCCCTCTCCCCACTTCCAGTTGTCCCACCTTCCCTGGCTGAACCAGTGTTCCTCTTACATATGTTGACTGATGTCTCACGTCTCCCTAAAGTGTATAAAACCAAACTGTGCTCTGACCACCTTGGGCACATGTTGTGAGGACCTCCTGAGGTTCTGTCACGGGGGCACATCCCTAACCTTGGCCAAAAAACCTTTCTAAATTAACTGAGACCTGTCTCAGGTTTTTGTGGTTCAGACCACCAAACAGACTACATCCTGGGCCATAAAGCAAATTTCAATAATTTTCAAAGGAAGATTATCACACAGATTTTTTTTCTCTGAACACAGAGACTCACCACTACAAAAATTCTAAAATGTTTGAAATTAAGAAAGAAAATTCTAAGTAGTTACTACCAAGGAAAACTAAACATGGAAATTAGAAAATATTTTAACTAAAAAACAAGAAAACGTTAATGAGACACCTGGCAAGTTTTTTGGAGGCCGTGAAAAACAGTGCTAAGCAAATTTAATTGTTTTAAGTAAATTTGACCCTTGAAAAACATGAGGGTTAGGGGCACTGATCCCCACCCACACTCAGCAATCTGCATTTAACTTTTGACTGCCCCAAAACTCTCCTCCTAATAGCCTACTGTTGGCCAGAAGCCTTACTGATAACATCAACAGTTGATTAACACATATTTTGTATATGATATGATGTATTCTTATAATAAAATAAGCTAGAGAAAAGAAAATGGTACTAAGAAAATCATGAGAAGGAGAAAATATATTTACAATTCTTAAGTGGAAGTGTATCATCGTAAAGGTCTTCATCCTCATTGTCTTCACGTTGAGTAGGCTGAGGAGGATGAGGACGAGAAGAGTTTGGTCTTGTTGAGTGAGGGATGGCAGAAGTGGAAGAAAATTCGTGCATGAGTGGACTTGTGAGGTTCAAATCCGTGCTTTCCAAGGGCCAACTGTACTATTTATTAGTCATGTGAGACTGGGCTCTGGAAGAGAAATTTGTAACAGAGGGATGAAAAATGAGTCTCTGTGATATATAGATGACATTCAATGGCATGCCACTGTATGAAACGAGTGAATGTCAGTAAAAGACTGAGTCAGAATTTGACAATATCAAGATGTCAGGGAAAAGCAAAGGAAATGGCAGACTGAGAATTAGCAACCAGTATAGTAGGGAAAAAAAGCCCCCACACACAAGGCAGCGTGTTGTCCTAAAGACCAGTACACAAAAGTGATGAGCTGTTTCAAGACAGAGACTGAGAATTGAAAATAGGATTCATCACTGTAAAGTTATCAGTAACCTTTCCAGAAATAATTTCCCAGAAACAGTGGTACCAAAACCTTGAATGTAGTACTATTAAAAGAGAATGGGCAGGTGGGAAAAATAGAGGTATGGTGAGGGGACAGAGCTATTATGGAGGAATTTTGCTGACATAGGAGCAAAAAAAGTGGGGCGGGGAAGGGATCATGGTGGCATTACCTGATTGAAAAAATGAGATTGTCTCAGCTGCTTTGACAAAATATATTAGATTGGTAATACATAAACAATAGAAATGTATTTCTTACAGTTCTGGGGTCTGAGAAATCCAAGATGAAGTCATGGCAGATTCAGTGACTGGTGACAACCTGCTTCCTGCACCTTTGTGCTGTGTCCTCACATGGTGGAAGGGGCGAGAGAGCTCAGTGGAGTCCCTTTTATAAGGGCGCTCATTCCGTTCATGAGGCTTCGCCCTCATGACCTCATCACCTCCTGAAGTCCCCACCTCCATCTACCATTGAGACATGCTTTGGCTATGTCTCCACCCAAATCTCATAGTGAATTGTAATCATCCGCATGTGCCAAGGACAGGGCCAGGTGCAGATAATTGAATCCTGGGGGCAGTTTCTCCAATACTACTCTCATAGTAGTGAATAAGTGTCATGAGACCTGATGGTTTTATAAATGGAAGTTTCCCTGCACAAGCCCTCTTGCCTGCCACCATGTAAGACATGATTTTGCTCCTCATTCGCCTCTTCCATGATTGTGAGGCTTCCCCAGCCATGTGGAATTGTGAGTTCATTAAACCCTTTTCCTTTATCAATTACCCAGTCTCGGGTATGTCTTTATTAGCAGCGTGAGAACAGACTAATACACATTGCAATGAGCGTTAGGATTTCAACATACACATTTCAAAGGACACACAAATTCTTACCATAGCAAGAATCAAGATAATTGTTTTGAAAGACAGAAACTATGACAACTTTTGTGTGCTTGTGTGGATGGAAAGATTTCATTAGGGCACCAGTCAACTAGCTGTATTTTTGAAAGGAAAAGAGAAGAGAGAATCCATTGCGAAGATGAAGGGATTGTGTTTACAGGAAATACATGTACCATTCATCTGCATTAAGAAAGGGTAGGTTGAGATGTTGGTAGCTCGGTGCATGTGCAGGTGGAAGCCCATGGAAGCTTGTGTGTCATTCCTTCCCTGCTCTTTTTGAAAGAGAACTTCATCTCCTGATTAGCAGAGTAAGTGTTGGGATTCCAGGAAAGGAAACTGCAAAACATCTCTCAGAAGGAGTTGAAGGATTCATAGACTGGAAAAGTACAGCAGAAGCACCTGGAAGCCCCACTTGGAGCTCTTGAATCACAAATATAAAGTCTGAACAGTTGGTACGGTTATTTGTGTACACGGATGAAAGTCAATGGGGTGTAGGTAGAGTTTTATTTAACCCGAATTGTGGCTGCAACCTAGTACAAAACAAAGCAAGACAGAAGCAAGAGATTTGGGGAATTGGCATGGGAGTAATTATGATGTTAGGCCATGGGATTTCAGTGGGGAAATAGGGGGAAAAAAAAGAAGGCGTGTTTCAGTGAACATTTGGTAGGCTCTGTGGATAGGGTATGCTGGTGGAGTCAATGATGTTCTAAAAAGCTATGGGAGACTGGCAGTGGTGAGCTGCAAAGATTGTAGTTATTAGAAAGGGGATGCTGTATTATTAAGATTATAAAGGAGTGGGGCTTATTAGAAATTATAATATGTAAGGAATTAGGTAAAGTAGAAAAAAAAATCATTGGAGGTAAGATTTTCAAGAACTGAATTGTGGAGGTGTTGAAAAATTATATGTATGTATGCTAATATCAAAAATGAAGGCTGGGCAAAGTGGTTCACACCTGTAATATCAACATTTTGGAAGGCTGAGGTGGGAGGATCACTTGAGGCTGGGAGTTTGATATCAGACTAAGGAACATAGCAAGACCCAGTCTGTACAAAATATAAAATAAAATAAAATAATTAGCTTGGCATGGTGGTGCATGCCTGTAGTCCCAGCTACTCAAGAGGCTGAGGCCTGAGGATCACTTGAGCCCAGGAGTTCCAGGTTGCAGTGGGCCATGATTGCACCATTGCACTCCAGCCTGGGCCACAGGGCTAGACCCTGCTCAAAAGAAAACCAAAAAAGAATTAGGTCGGGAGTATAATTGGAGATGATGAGAATTAAACAGGAGGTACAATGTTGAGAAATGAAAGGGACTGATTTGACTGCCGGTAAAACAGGGTGATATAACTTCATGTCATAAGATTATAGAATAGTGAAATCGATATCATCAGATGGTATGACATCTAAAGCTGGGTGGCTTAAGAAGCCATGTGGCAAGTGGTCTGAGGGTGAAAATCGGAACGAGGCAAACGTGGAAACTAATTCCAGCTCCAGTACAAGGCTTTGAGGCAATTATTCTGCCCCCTGCACCCAACTCAGAACCTGAAATAGCTGCAGGGGAGGTGATGTCCCGGAGGGAGAGTTTTAGAACCGGTAGTAACAGGAAGAGCTCTATAATTCCGAGGGGCAGTGGGAGGATCTCAGAAGTTGTGTACAGGAAGGAGATGGACCAACAGACTGCAACCAGAGAATACTGGAGTCCAGGAGGTGAGGTGGGCTGACCTGTAAGCTAGTGCTATTGTATGACTGATATACACAGAGAAATGGGACACCAGGCCGCAGGGGGAGTGAGGATGTGAGTGCTGCAGGTTAGGCTGTCTGCATTCCTGAAGCTTCCTTGTTACCTCTGGCAATGGAGCCTGGAAGAGCAGGAGAACTATCATCTTGTCTCAGAGCCTCACTTTTGGGTGGTTATGTGGCTCTGGATTCTCTGAAATCTCTAAAATCACTCCTATTTACACAACTGTATAATTATTAAGAACTGTATGATGGCAATTAAGAATGGCCTCGAAACACTAAAAACCAAACCCAACCAAAAACAACTAGCAATCCTCAGTATGCGTTTATTAAATCAATGCTATAGAATCATCTTAGCTTGTTAACACTTACAAAGTCCCCCGGAGGGTTTCTTCAGTAACTTGCTCAGCTTGTATCTTCAACAGCTTCCCATGTCCCTCATTGGTTATCGATCCTTCCTCTGTGGATGGTCTGTGGAACTGACTATTTTTACCATGGCACACATCAAAATTGTTTTTTTGCTTTTTTTGGAATTCAAGAGCTTTTAATAAAAGACATCAGTATTGTTTTCATGTTTCAGAAATAAGCCAATTTGCTTTTTAACTTGCAGTAAGTCACAGCAAAGAAAAGAATCAAAGGTAAGTATCTTATATATGCAAAATGTATACAGTGCTATTGAAAGTTTAGCAGTAATATCCATATACATGCTGAAGAAAAAGTTGAATACCATATAGCAAGGAATTTGATATTACATAAGTTGGTTTCCTGATCTTTCAACAGGACTGAACACCAAGGTACATAAAAATTCACAGACATTGGAGATGCTCTTAAGCAGAAAACAGAGTCAACTTTGTGAGACAAAACTGGTTTGAAGAATTATCCCTTAGAAATGTTGCAAAGAGTGCAATGGCCACCTACTGTTACCAAGAGCTGCTGATTTTGCTGGAAAGAGCTTCCCAAAATTGCCTCAGGCAGCTGCTGGTGGAAGGCAATCTGAAGCTCATGGGACTGGACTTGACTTCAAGTTCATAAACTACCAAGTATATTAAGTTGGTTGTCCCCAATATTTCTACAGTTTACTGCGATCCCAGTGTAAATCATTTTGTTGGGCTTTTAAAGAGGTTTGGGAATTTGAAGTCAGGAGTAAGAAGAGAGAAGAAGGAGATTCTGTTAAAAATATGATTACCATTTGTATTACCAAAGAAGAAGAAAAATTAAAAGAGAATATGTAATGGCATTTTGAAATGTCAAATATATAGTAATAGAGAATAAAACAGTAGTTCCCAGGGACGGGGTGGCGAGTAGGAAAGGGCAAGATGTACATCAAAGGATATGAAAATAGCAAATATGTAGATGAATAAACCTAAAGATCTAATGTATAACTTAAGGGCTATAGTTAATAATACTGTATTGTCTATAGGATTTTTACTAAAAGAGTAGATTATAACTTCTCTTGCCAGAGGGGGAAAATGAGTAACTATGTGTTATGATGAATATGTAAATTTATTCCACTATAGTAAATGTTTTACTGTATATGTAACTTATAATACCATGTTGTATAACTTAAATATATACAATGAATTTATTTTTAAAAAGAGAGTATGTAATATGCAATATACATATGTATGTGTGTGTATATATATATACATATACACAAATATAAAATTTAAATGCACTTATAATTTACAATTTGCCTATATTACAATTTACACTTGAATTTACAGAATTCTTCACCTGCTCAGATGAGAAGAGAAGAAATTGTAAAGACAGAAAGTAAATATGATGGAATAAAAGCAAAGTTACACCAACAACCTGTTTTCAGATTTCCCTGACCATGGTATTCTCATTGCCTGAGAATGTTTTGGGTTTAATGCCATAATTTGTGATGTTTAACCATACTTTATGCATTGAGCATAGAGCGGAAATATGAAAATAAAGATTGTCTGCAGACTATTTCTTTTGATTCTTTTGATTTATGCAGCTAAATTACGTCTTTAGTAAAATCTCATACACGTATTCTAGGTTTTCAGTTTTCGAAGGATGGTTATTGTACACCCTAATTTTGAAAATTAAATACAGTCTCCAGATGGATTCATTTCACTTTCTGTTAAAAGTCTATTATAACTTCTGCTAAAATGTATGGTTAAATATTGTTATTGCCAACAACTAGCATAACTATGCATTAAAGATTCAGGATACACGAGAACAGGGCTTATGTAAATAATATGCTAAAACAGATGTCTCTGTAAGTAGTGATGATATTAAGAAACAATTCTGAATGAAGACTCTACAACCAGTCAGAAATAATTAGTGATAACCTGGTTAAAACTAGAATAACAGGGTACTGGATATATACAAGCAGGTTTGATTAACCTAATGCATCTCCTTCATGTTTGTTGATAAGTCAGTAAGTTATTAGACCATCTTCAGCTGTTCAACAATATTACACAGTTTTGTTACTATCCCTGCTGTCACCATAAATTACTTTGTGTTTTCAAGATAACGTAACCCGTTTTGCCCTGCTAGTCATTCTGATGTAGTTTTGCTTGGTGAAAATGCCCAATATTGAGGAATAAATATATGGTAGAGTTTCTAGTTGGATCAATGCTAATCCATAAACTTTTTTTTTTTTAATGGAGTTTTTCTCTTATTGCCCAGGCTGGAGTGCAGTGGCACGACTTCGGCTCACTGCAACCTCCACCTCCTGGGTTCACGTGATTCTCCTGCCTCAGCCTCCCGAATAGCTGGGATTACAGGTGCCTGCCACCATGTCCGGCTAGTTTTTTGTATTTTAGTAGAGACAGGGTTTCACCATGTTGGCCGGGCTGGTCTCGAACTCCCGACCTAAGGTGATCCACCTGTCTTGGCCTACCAAAGTGCTGGGATGATAGGAGTGTGCCACCACTCCCGACCTCCATAAACATTTTTAATGACACACAACACACATATTGAATATTTTCTAACCGAATATTAAATAGCTTGATTTTTTTCTTTGAATTTTGCAGAGACAATTGATAAATGAATTGAAAGGTGACTCCTGCCTTAAGAGGAAGTCAGATAATTTTCTTACAAGAAGTCTAAAATCCTCAGATTGGTTTATTACAACATACAGCAATAAAAGCACAGAACACTTCATTATGTACTGGCAGCTCGGCTTTATTGTATTTTCCCAGACACTGTTATAACACTTTTATATGTTGGGTTTATTAAACCTTTTTATGGCAGTTAATCTGTAATAAAATTTTTGATTTAATTTAAGGGGTATATGTGGTATAATACTTAAGTGTAATGAACTACAGAGGAATAGATAATACACCTTCTCCTCCCAAACCATGGACAGCTCCATGCATACTTGATCATGCCTGCTGCTCTCGGGTCAACAAGAAATCTAGAAATAGATTAGTCCTTGATTCTGATCCTTGATGATGACAAAAATTCTGCATTTTATATATATAAAGGGAGAAATAGAAAATCCATCTATCGCTTCTGGTCAAGATCTGTGCGAGAAGGAGGAATGTGTTTGCTGAGAGTTCGACATCACACTCACACACACACACAGCTGGCTGAATCTCACCTGGCACCACTTTGGTACATTCTCTTCTTTGACTTCTATATTTAAGGACCCCTGTGGTTACATTGGTACCATCTGGAGAATCCAGGAAAATTTCCCTGTGTCAAGGTCAACAAACAAATACTAAGTTCAAAACAGAAAAAAGAAAACAAATCCATTGAAAAATTTCGCTAAGTCACAAAACATTCTTAATGGTAAAACAATAGATAACATGCTTTGACTGCTTACTGAATTCTATGTATCATGATAAGCAGTCTCCAAGCATTCTCATCTATTTCTCATGTCCAACCTATGAACTAGGTATTTATTGTTATCTCATTTCACAGAAGAGGAACCTGGGGATGAGAACTTAAAAAAACAACAATATTCATTGTGAAAGGTACACTGATTTCCTGGGCCAGAGTGAAACTAGTAGCAAAATCAGAGTTAAAAAAGAGAAGACTCATACTGAACTACTTCCCATTTTGTATAAAAATAAGATTCAATTTTTCTTAATATATCAGTGTTGGAAGAGTTATTTTGATGATTAAACGTGGTAGTAATAATAACAACCTTACAATAATCCTTGGCCTTTGGAAGTTACTATTCATCTCTCTTTTATTAGTTTTAGTTACTGTTCATCTTCTCTTGTTAATATCAAGATTTGTTCATGAGAAGAGGACTAACCAATCCAATAGAAAGTTTGTACTTTGAAAAAATCCTAATCTTTAACTGAGGAATAATCAGACTATTACATTGTAAACAAAATAAGTAGATAACTCTCATTAATATTGCAAGCATTTCGTGAGCTAATCACCACTTCATGAAACAAAATAAATGAAAACTAAAATATTTTTTCTCTCTTTTCAAGGAGATTTCCTGCAGACATCCACTCTACTTATTCACCAGTTCATCACGATATATTCCTTACCCTATGCCTAGGTTCTCTCTTTTGATTTTAAAAATTAACGTATACATTATTTTAACCACATATTAAAAATAATGTAAAAATGCCTCTCTGATCAGCAATTACATGAGTTAATACTTTGTTATACATTTTTCAAAGCATTCTTTTCTTAAAGAAATAAAATATGAAATTAACTACTCTTCCTTAATATATGCTTGCCTCTGTTCTCAAAGGTAGCCACTTACTAGTAATAGGTATACGTTTATCTTTTTCTTTTTCGTTTTTTTTTTTTTTTTTTTTTTTTTTTTTGAGACAAGCTCTTACTCAGTTGCCCAGGTTGAAATGCAGTGGCTCAAACACAGTTCACCGCAGCCTTAACCTCCTGGGCCCAATGATCCTCTCACCTCAGCCTCTTGAGTAGCCAGGACCACAGGTGTGTACTACCATGCCTGGCTAATTTTTAAAATTTTTGTAGAGCTGGGGTCTTGCTAGGCTTCGCAGGCTGGTCTTGAACTTCTGCGCTCAAGTGATCCTCTCGCCTTGGTCTCCCAAAGTGCTGGGATTACAGGCATGAGCCACTGCGCCCTGCTGGTATACATTCTTTATGGGCACATTTTTCCTATGCTGACTAAATACATGTTCTCCTGTAATGATAAAATTCTGACGAGTGCGATTTTTCAATTTACTTTTTTCACTCGCCTAGGCTGATACTTGTGGATCTGGTTCATTTTTTAAAAATGTGTGTCTTAGTCTGCTTTCTGTTGCTTATAAAAAAGAATACTGAAACTAGATAATTTACATCTTAAGTAAAATGTTTCTTAAAATTTTGGAGGTGAGAAGTACAAGGTCAAGAGCCTTCATTGTCTGAGAGCTTTCTTGCTGTGGGTACTCTTTTCAGAGTCCCATGAGGTGGTGAAGGACATCATGTGGTTAGGGGGCTAAGTGTGATAACATCTTTTCTTCCTCTCCTTATAAAGGCATAAGTCCCACTCTCATTATGACTTTTTAACCCATTATACTCCCATTATAAGCTAGTAACCCATTAACTCATTAATTGATGAATGGATTAATCCATTCACAAGGATAAGCCCTCATGGCCCAATCACCTCAAGGTCCTAACTCTTAATCCTGCCACACTGGGGATCAGGTTTCTACAAGAGTTTGGAGGAGACAAATATTCAAATCCTAGCAATGTTATAAGATGCAGTTCAATTTTTTTAACAGTTGCAAATTGCTGTACCTACTGATAGCAAAGATTTGCCCATACTGTCATAAAAACAAACTGTTACTCATTTGGCAATATTTACTCTTAAGAAACAATATGAAGATGACCATCCCTGATATGGTTTGGCTCTGTGTCCCCACCCAAATCTCATGTTGAGTTGTAATCTGAGTATTGGAGGTGGGGCCATGTGGGAGGTCATTGGATCATGGTTGTGGTTTCTAGTGGTTTGGCACCATCCTCCTAATGCTGTCCAGTGGTAGAGTTCTCATTCAATCTGGTTGAATGTGTGGCACCTCCTTCTTTTCCCTCTCTTCCTCCTGCTCCCATCATGTGAGATGTGCTGGCTTCCCCTTCACCTTTTGCCATGATTATAAATTTTCTGAGGCATTCCCAGCCTCCTGTAGAGCCTGTGGAAATGTGAGTCAATTAAACCTATTTTCATTATAAATTACCTAGTCTCTGGTAGTTCCTTATACTTCTTTATAGCAGTGTGAGAATGGACTAATACAAAAAATTGGTATCAAGAGAGCTCCTTGTGCTGCCATATACATTTATCTAGTATAAAGGTAAAACTGCTGGGTAGAAAGCTGTGCCTGTCTGCAACTTTCCATGATATTTCAGTTTTGCTGAGTTGAGTCCTGGTACTAATTTTCACATAGCCATCATTGCATTTGTGTGTGTATGTGTGTGTGTGTGTGTGCGCGTGTGTGGTGTGCACTCTTCATGACTTTCTGACCCTATAAGATGTTACAGACTCGTCTTATATATTCCCTGCCTCATTCCTACATTCAGCCATTTTTCCCAGGATCCTTGGCTAATTTTAATGAAAAATAGTATGAGAAACCAAATTCTGGCCACCAGATGTGCTTGTTCCTACTAGAGTATTGTTTCTTCAACGACTTCTCAGCTGACAGAGCAAGAAAACATATGTGTGCAAACTAACCCATCTGTATATACATACCGCTAAATATTTCTATATGTAATTATTTGTGTCTATATGAAGCTATATATAATTTTATCCTGAGGACTTCAACTCTCTCTAATCCATTGCTGCATGGGTTTCACTAATTTCTTTCAATACTAGCTCCCACTCCAACAGTAAGAAACCTGCCTCCCACCACCTGCCATCTATTGTCTTAATTGTTTAATTCCAGTACATATGTGTAGTGGTTTTAGAACTGTTAACCACTATGCTTGTAGGAAACAGCTTTATCAACTAGAGAACAGTGCTTTATCTGCAGTCCCTTTTGCCTTTAGTCTTAAAGATTCACAGACATGCAAAGTAATATTAGGCTAGAACTGCTGGTCTCTCCTTCAGTGAGATTGCTTCACACACTTGTAACATTATCAAATTCTTCTATTTCAGTGTGCATTTCATCCTGGGATCCCCTAAATTCCTATTTTTTGTTATTTCTGTTTTCTTTTAAGTTGCATACATTTAGTTTCATCTTCATGCTGTAAGGTTTTATAATTTTTGACAACCATATAGTGTCACGTATCCACTATTACAGTATCATGCACAATACAGTCAGGCCTTTCTATCCCTTGGTTTTGCATCAATGGATTCAACCAACTGCATTACGAAAGTGTTGAAAAAAAAAAACAATGGATGGTTGCATTGACACTGAATATGTACAAACTTTTTTCTTGTTACTCCCTAAATAAAACAGTATAACAACTATTTACATAGCATTTACATTGTATTAAGTAGTATAGATATAATTTAAAGTATACAGGAGGATGTGTGTTAGTTATACTCAAATAATACAGCATTTTATATAATGGACTTATTCATCTGTGGATTCGGTATCCCTGTAGTTTTGCCTAGTCAAGAATATCATATCAACAAAATCACGCAGTATAAAATCTTTTAAGATTGACTTTCTTCACTTAGCAATAAGCATTTAAGAGTTCTCCATGTCTTTATGACTGATTCATTCTATTTTTGAATACTGTCTTAGTTCATTTGTGCTGCTGTAACAAAATATCTTAGACTGGGTAATTTGTAAAGAGCACCAATTCATTTCTTACCTTCTGGAGGCTGGGGAGTCTAAGATCAAGTTTTTAGCATTAGGTGTTTGGTGAGAGCCTTTCTGTCACAGCCTCACATGGCAGAAGAATAGAAGAGAGAGAGAGAGTGAACTTACTTCTGCAAGCTTGTTTTCTGAGGTCCTAATCCATTCATGAAGGTGGAGCTTTCATGATTTAGTCACATCCCCCCAATCCCCACCTCTTACTACCACCTCAATGGGGATTAAATTTCAACATACATTTTGGAGGGAACATCATCATTCAAGCCATAACAAATAGTGTCTGAATGGATGAATATACCACTATTTCTTCTGATTAGATAAATGACTTCACTGAGTCTTTTTTTCACCTCACTTACCTGACAGTTAAAAATTTAATCCCACCAAATTTACAGGGATTAAACTTGTGCCATGACTCCAATCTCAACAAGCGATGTTTCTCTGCCCCACCCTAGTCCTGCCCCTAGAGTCCTTCACCATGATTACCAGTGTGAAGAAGAAATCTAACTCTAGGCAGGATATTTTTCTCTGCATTCTAGGATTGTATTAAACATGAGGATCACTCCTCTCTCTGGCCTGTTATAAGGTTGTTAATTCTCACACAAGAAGGTTGTGAATTGCTGGCCTACTTAGGAACACAGAAATCCTCAGGCATTACTGGGTTCTATTGATTGAACACTTTCTGACAAAATCCCATCTGCCTGAGTCTGCACTGAGACACCATGTTTTAACGGACTAGTTGGCATGGTGTGTGAATCTCTGTCTAGAGGATTAGTTTCCTACAACTGCTGTAACCCATTAACACAAATCTAATGGCTTAAAACAACACAAATTTATTATCTGACACTTCTGGTGTTCAGAAGCCTGGCATGGGTCTCATTGGGCTGAAAGCATTGTGTTGGCATGGTTGAATCATTTTGTTTGGAGGATTTGGGGAGATAATCCATTTCCTTGCCTTTTCCACTCTCTGGAGGCTGTCCACATTCTTGGCTCACAATCTCTTCCTTTTTTTCCACTCTCTGGAGGCTGTCCACATTCTTGGCTCATAATCCCTTCTATTTATTTATTTATTTTTGTCTCAGAGTCTCACTTTGTCACCCAGGCTGGAATGCAGTGGTATTAGTGGTATTAATACAATCATAGATCACTGCAGCCTTGACCTCTTGGGCTCAAGTGACCCTCCTACCTCAGCCTCTCAAGTAGCTGGGACTATGGGCTAGTGCCTCCACACCTGGCTAACTTTTGTGTTATGGAGGCAGGATCTTGCTGTATTGCCCAGGCTGGACTCGAAATTCTAGCCTCCTCTCACTTAAGTCTCCCAAAGCTCTGAGATCTCTGGTGTGAGACATTGCAGCCAACCTCTTTTTCATCTTTAAGGCTAACAGGACCTGATCACGTCTTTCTCACACAAAGTCTTATCTGTAGTTCTAACTCCTCTGCCTCCGTCTTCTACATTTCAGGACTCTTGTGATTACATTGCTTGAGTTCACTTGGCTAATCCAGAATAACATTTCCATCTCAAAAGCTAAATCTAATCACATCTGCAGACTCCATTTTGTCACGTAAGACCCCATAGTCACGGATTAGGGTGACTAGAATGTGGACATATCTGAGAAGTGGGGGTTAGAGGAATTATTCTGCCTCCCATACAGTTTTGATTTTACCATTTATAAGACCTGGACATTTACTAAGAGAATATATACTTTAGGTATTTTTAATATACAAAAAAGGAATGATGTAAGATGATGATATGTTAATTTACTTGACTATAGTTTTCATTTCGCTGTACATATGTGTACTGAAGCATCACATGATACACATTAAATTTATACAATAAAATAAAAGACCTCCAAGGCAGAAGGATTGTTTGAGCCCAGGAATGAAATATCTGCCTGGGAAACACAGCAAGACCCAATTTCTACAACAAATTTTTAAGCAATTGGCCAGGTATGGTGGCACACCTGCAGTCCCAGATGCTCAAGAGGCTGGGGAAGGAAGATCTCTTGAGCCTGGGAGGTTGAGGCTACAGTGAGCTATGATCACACCACTGCACTCCAAGACTAGGTGACATGAGCAAGACTGTCTCAAAAAGAAGAAGGAGAAGAAGAGGAAAAAGAAGGAGGAGGAGGAGGAGGAAAAGAAAAACCCTGAGCAAGTCTGATGAAGATTTTTAAGTCTTATGTTCTTCCATGTAAGGGAATATAATAAAATGAGTTCGTGCCTACAGGTGAGATAATTAAATGCATCCATATGTGTAAAGACTTGTGGTATGGTGCACAGGGTTAACAAAAGCTGGTTTTCCCCGTCCTAATCCCTCCTCATAGTCAATTTGCTAAGTCCCTAAAACCCACTCTTAATGAGTTGCCAAAGGCATCTTAATCAGGGTTTTTCGTCCTTGACTATAAATGCCCTAATGACATGTAATAAAAATGTAGAGTCTGTGGCCTTTTGGGGAGTACACAATGAAGAATGTAGATAATTTAGCCTTTGCACCTCATCAGAGGCCAGCACCTGGTTAACTGTGTTCTTTTCTTCAGAATTCTTCACATCTTGGCCTCTCTTGAACAACAACATTTATCATGTTCAGAATGCACTACTTCAAGGATTGCAGCTTTGCTTATTGTTTTAAAGAAAAGCTTACTGCTCTGTGAAAGAGTTACTAGTAATATACTGATACTTCCTAAAGAGATTTAAAATGTAAAGTTTATTTCCATAATTTTATTGCAAGCTCTGTGAGAAATCATAGGCTGATATGTACCCAATGACATAGAATGAGCTCTCATTTAAAGCCTTTCTTGTTTAACTTTTTATTGTAATAGTGGCATGTAATCATGATAATTTTCAAAGGGGTAATCAAGTAATAAATTAAAAAAAGAAAATTCCCCCTTTCTAAGCTTCCAGTTTTTCTTTCCAAAGTAGACCTTTTTCAGCAGTCATTAGCATTTCTTAAATGATGTTTTCAGATATATTTGAGAATGGTGACATCATCCCATCACTGGCACCACTCAGTTCTGGAACAGCCTGACTCCAGAATCCTCCCAATTCACTGTCTCTGTGTCAGCAATACAGAAGTGGAATCCATGATGAATATGAGAATATCTGGGTCAAGGTTGTGGCCTCCTGGTAGCACTTCCTATCTTCTCCTCTAAGGTTTTGCCTAGGAAACCACCTCCTACAGTCAGTCACCCTCTCTTGAAACTAGACCTCCATACTCCTTTTAATCCCATTTGCTCTTAAGTAGCTAATTTACTCTCCTCAATGTGCCATTCAATAAGCATTCTTCACATTGGTGGAATTCTCTATCTTCAGGACGGCAAAACCCTATTGGAGAGAGTCTCTTCAGGGAAAATCTGTTTTGGCTACGTAATACATAATAATATTCCCTATGTAGGAAAGCAAAAGGATCCTAGAAATCTTCTTAGAACAAGACAGGGAGCGTATCAATGAAACATACACGTGGAAATAAATAGCTCAGCAAGTTATTCTGCCCCAAGTGGAGATTGACTTTGTCTTCTGAGAGACAGGGACCTATTATCACATGAAATGAATGAGTGAATCATAATGGATTTCTCTCTGAGAAGTTTTACTTTATGTATTTTTGGTGTTTTTGTTATGTAACATCAGCAGAGACATATTGCACTGATGGTATTGTGCTTTACAATTTTCATTTAGTGATGCTTGTCTTACTATTAAGAAATTATTACTATTAAGCAAGGCTTGTTCAAATCTTGGTTACATGTATTTTCATAAAGGTGTTGTCCTTTCTTTAATTAAAAACTCTTCTAATTAGATTTACATGTATCTATTGACTGTATGAGTTTACATTTCATTTATTGATATGGTGTAAGATTCCATGAAATTTTAATCCAGCCTTAGATTGTGATAACTTTTTCTAATATCTCTTGTTATCACATGTCTTTCAATGGGGTGCATCTACATTATTTTAGTACTTTACCTCCCTTATTTGACATACCCTTTTGGTGTATGAATAGTGTGGAAGTGGTGCATGCAAATATACCTCTTTTTGTAACTAAACTGTTGATAATAAGGTTTTGGTTCCTCGAGTGCAGTATTTCTCAAAATGAGGCAAAGGACCATTGCATTAAGCCAGCTGAGTGATTGAAAAATATGATTTCCCCTTCAGATAACCATTTAACTAGACTATCTTAGAAGACAGCACTTTGGAACATGTATTTCATAAGCACCTTATGTGATTTTAATACATTGCAATGCCTAAATAACACCTTTCCAGACATTCCTTATTCTTAAACACTATTTATCCATTTTCACCATTAGAATCTCTTGTACACCCACTGGGAAAACAAACAAACAAAAACTATGAAACTAGCAAGTTTTACATCTTCCCTTTTTCTCTATTGACATCAAAATATTTAAAGGTGCATTATAGGTACTTTCAGTTTTGTAACGGAAGTTTAACAATTGTGGACAGATAGCTATTTATTTCAGTGGATTCAAAGTTCACTGAAAATCTTTTATAGATTTGTTTTCATCCATCACGAGACATTTATTTCACTTTCTTTTTTGGCTGGCTGGAGTGTTTTTCCACAAATTATATTAGTTATTCGCTTATCCATTTTGTGTTTTGATTAGATGATTTTTAAAGAGGTAGTAATCTCTACACTGTAGGAGTTCTTACTTTTCATAATGACTACTTTCTTCTGATTTAAGTAGGAAATAATCAAGGTATCCAAATTTGAGAATCTAAATGTATTTACTATGTAGAAATTGTGCTAATCTATTCTCTCAGTGAGTGTAGCTATGGAGAAGTCTGAAGAAAATGTTATCATTTTCTGCCAGTAAATTACTTGCACTCTGTTCCTAATTCACATATATATGATATATGCATAATATATCATACAAATCATATAAATATATCTGTCACTAATATATGCTTACTGTTTACTGTGGATTGAAATTAATCTTTATTTCTCCTTGGGAAATAACATATCATTTTGTATCTGTCCTTTGGAAAATCCTTTCACTTTTTTTCATGATGTAATTACCCAATGGGTTCTTCTTGCCTGCTGCACAGATGGAGCCAATTCACTAAGACAGTTGTATTTCAGTAGAGAAAGAGTGGAATCACAGGGCTGGGCACAGGGAAGGCATGAGTTTATTACTCAATTCAGACTCACTGAACATTCAGAGGCTGGGTTTTTTAAAAAAAAGTAATAATTGGATAGGCAGGTGACTAGGGAATGAAGAATGCTGATTGGTTGGGTTGGGGATGAAATCACAGGGGATTGGAGCAGTCTTCAGTCTCTGTGTGGGAGCCACAAGACTAGTTGAGCCAGTTTCCTGGTATAGGTTATTGATCTGGGTGACACCAGCTGGTTCACCAGAATGCAGGGTCCAAAAAATACCTCACTCACCAATCTTAGGTTTTACAATAGTAATTTTATCTATAGTAGCAACTGGGGAGGTCGGGAATCTTGTGGCCTCTGGCTACTTGGTTCCTGAGCCATAATTTCCAACCTTGTAGTTAATTTGTTAGTTTTACAAAGGCATTGTTACTGTTATCAGTAATTCTTATATTTACAGCACTTCTGACTAGCCAAATTGAAATATGCAAAGGAAATACATTGTAAAATAAAATAAGATTTCAGAACCTTCAAAGTATATGATGCCAAGGGGAAAGTTAAATCCTGGATACTGAGTCACATAGCATGTCTGCAATTTTGCTTTTTAAACTGTTATTACCTTTATTTATTTATTTATTTTTTGAGACGGAGTCTCGCTCTGTCGCCCAGGCTGGAGTGCAGTGGCCGGATCTCAGCTCACTGCAAGCTCTGCCTCCCGGGTTTACGCCGTTCTCCTGCCTCAGCCTCCCGAGTAGCTGGGACTACAGGTGCCCACCACCTCGCCCGGCTAGTTTTTTGTATTTTTTTTAGTGGAGATGGGATTTCACCATGTTAGCCAGGATGGTCTTGATCTCCTGACCTCGTGATCCGCCCGTCTCGGCCTCCCAAAGTGCTGGGATTACAGGCTTGAGCCACCATGCCCGGCCACCTTTATTTTTAAATTAAACTATAAACTAAATTCAATAGGTTCATAGACATATACTCATCTTTAAACACATCACATTGTATATAATAAATATGTACAGCTTTTTTATGCCAACCATACCTCAATAAACTGGTTTTAGAAAAGGAATTCATTACATAAATATTGAAAGAAATCAAAATATTTTACCCGGAAATGTTGTCAACCAAGAGCAATAAAAAATGTCAGATTTCTAGCTCCAAGAGAGTTTATTCAAGACAAAGTCTGAGGACAGGTCACACAGAAAACAAAGATTCTGAAGAAGAGAAGTCAGGGTTCTGAAGTGCAGACATTTTTAATTCCTTATGTGGACAAAGTTGAGGGAAGTTTAACAGAATTTCATTATCCTTCTCTGTAAGGCTTGATGCATAGTTTCAACAATCTGGTTACTTAAAGTGGTGTTTTTCTTTTGGGAAAGATGTATGCAACATTCCACACTGAAGATGTAACTGTCATCTTGGGTCTTGGGACCATCTGTTCTGAGTTAGGTACCTGATAAAGGATGCAGTTAGTCTATCTATAACATAGATCAATGATGGGAAAGGGGAAGTCTAGTGTCTGGTCTCTTCTAGTCATTTACAGAACAAAAACAATGAGGAAGACAGTTAATCTACAATCAAAAAGCAAAATTGCAGATATGCTATATGACTCAGCATTCAGGACTTAACTTTCCCCTTGGCATCATAAACTTAGAGGGTTCTGAAATCTTATTTTCTTTTACAATGCATTTCCTTTGCATCCTTCAAGATGGCTAATCAGAAGTGTTGTAAATACAATAATTGCTAAAAAGCTGTCTTTTGTGAGGGAGATTTGCATCTGTAGAAAAAATCTGCCTCGATACAGCCAGGCTTTCTCTGAGGTCTTCCCTTGTCTCCTCTATGAAAGATGAACTAAGAATCTAACACCTTTTAAGACCTGAAAGATATATTCACCATGTAATCTCTCTGAGGGCTGCTAACTGGAAGGTTTCATCTGGCTACCTTTGCTAGCCAGGTGCCTCCACTCCCTCTCCCACAACCTGTCTTCACACGATAACCTGATTTACCGCTATAATCTGTTTTTGCACATGCTCTGAGCCATTATTCTTTACGTAACTCCAGGATGGTAAAAAACCATCAACCATCTGGTCATTTCTTTAAGAAATTTTGTAAGACTCCACCCACATTAATAAATTCATATTGTAACCTCCTTTGCAAAATTATGACTCCATCTTGCTTCTAGGCTCACAGGTTGGCTGTCTTCATTCATTCTTGGGCATGGGTCAAGCTAATGTTGAGAGAAATTTAGTTTATAGTTAATTTCATTATTTTTATGTTTTTGAGACAGGATCTCCCACTGTCACCCAGGCTGGAGTGCAGTGGTAAATTTTGGCTCACTGCAACCTCCACCTCCCAGGCTCAAGTGATCCTCTTACCTCAGCCTCCCCAGTAGCTGGGACTACAGGCACAAGAAATCATGCCTGGCTAATTTTTTGTATTTTTTTTTTTTGTAGAGATAGGGTTTTGCCATGTTGTCCAGGTTGGTCTTGAACTCCTGAGCTCAAGCAAGCCTCCTGCCTTGGCTTTCCACAGTGCTGGGATTACAGGTGTAAGCCACTACTCCCAGCCTATAGTTTAAATTATAATAGCATTTTCCAAAACTGCCTTTGTAAACTAATAAAAGACTATCAGGTTAGGAGGATGAGAGGGGTCTGAATTCTAGTATGATGTAAGCATAGTAAAATAATTACCAGCCAATATTTGGGAGGTCACAAGATTTTCAACTTCCCCAATTACTCCTGCAGATAACATCACTATTATAGAACCCAAGATTGGCCTTTTGAGGTGTCTTTTCAGGTTTTTTTGTGTTTCTGACTACCAAAGGCTGTACCAGGACTCACCAATCAGTTTTTTGGCTCCCACTCAGGAACTGACTCAGTGAAAGAGGACAGCTTCAGCTCCTATGATTTCATCTCCAACCCAACCAGTCAGCACTCCCCACTCCTGGGCCTCCTACTCACCAAACTATCTTTGAAAAATCCTAATCTCCAAATGTTTGAGGAGACAGATTTGAGTAATAATAAAACTCTGGTCTCCTGTTTAGCCAGCTCTGAGTGAGTTAAACTCTTCTTCTATTGCATTTTCCTCGTCTTGATCAGTCAGTTCTCTCTGGGCAATGGGTAAAATGGGCCCATGGGCAGTTACAGTATGGAACCTTATTAACCTGTCTATTGTCAGTTGATTTTTAATGAATGTTCAGAGAGCAAAGGGGAGGTTTTTCCTTGGCTTCTACTACATAAAGAGAAATGGTTATAAATGTAGATGTAGACATTGACATGGAAAAAGAAGTAAAATGTTGACAGGTAATGAGGTACCATAGACTAAATGTTTGTGTCCCCCCATAGGCTGAAACCCTAACCCCCAGTGAGATGTATTTGAAAATGGAGCATTAGGAAATAATCTATTAGTTTTAGATGATGTCCTGAAGGGGGGCTCCCAAGATGAGATTGGTGCCTTTTTAAGAAGATGAACAGCCCAGAGCTCTCTTTTTCTCTCTGTCATTGAAACCACCCTTGCAAAATTATGACTGAGACAGTGAAAAAGATCGGACCCAACCAACTCCATCTTTCTTCTGACTTCCAAGCTGTTCTTGTTTATTCCCGGGCATAGGCTGAACTAACTTTGGGAGGAACTTAGTCTATGGTTTAAAACAAAGAACAGCCCCTTCTCAAAACAAACTTCCTTCTTGCCTGGGGACTCGACTGCCTTTGTAAAACTAATAAATTAGCCATAAGATTAGAAATTATGGTTTAGGAGTCATGCAGCTGGAGGCTACAAGATTCTAAGCCTCCCTGAACTGCTCCTAAGATCAGTGCTTGAGATATTTTGCAGACCCTGCACTTGATGGATCCGCTAGCACCATGCAGATGGATAAACTGGCTCATCTGATCTTGTGGCCACCACCCAGGAACTGACTCAGCCCAAGAGGACAGTTTAAATTCCCTCTGACTTCATCTCCAACCCAACCAATTAGCACTCTTGACTCACTGGCCTTTCCCTCCACCCACCAAATTATCCTTAAAAACTCTGATCCCTGAATGCTTGGGGAGACTGATTGGAGTAATGATAAAACTCCAGTCTCCTGCACAGCCAACTCTGCATAAACTACTCTTTCTCTATTGCAATTCCCCTGTCTTGAGAAATCAGCTCTGTTTAGGCAGTGAGCAAGATGAATCCACTGGGTGGTTACACCCTATGAAGATAGAGTGAGAAGTTGACCATCTACAAACCAGGAAGACAGCCCTCTCCAGAAACCAGGTTGGAATCTTGATGATCTTGCACTTCAAGATTCAAAAACTCTGAGAAATAAGTTGTATAAGCCCTCCAGTTCATGGCATCTGTAACAGCAGCCTGAAGAGTCCTTCAAGAATCCTTTGCATAGACATAGATCTATGTACACATGTAGAAATATATGAAAGCCTTTAACAACCGAGGATACATCTTTTAGATGTCTATGAAAGAGTCACAGATACAAACATAGTGTCAACCTTAAATAACTAAAAAGATCAGAATCTAATTCAAATAAAGTTTATTCAAGAGCAAAGTGTGAAGATGGATGAATCACACCCAGCACACCAACTCCAAAATTATGGAGTAGGCAAGTTAAGGTTTCATTTATAAAGGCAGAGATAGAGGGGTTTTTAGCAAGATTACCACATTATTCATACAAGGTTGGCACATATTTACAGCCGTTGGACTGGTTATACGCAGTTTCTTTTCGGGAAGAATACACTTAACATTTTTTTAACAGAGGGTGTAATAGTCATGGATTTTCTTTATCTAGTCTAAGTGAAGCAGGGCAACCCAGGGGAGGTTAATCAATCACAAGCATCATTAATTACAAAGGCAGAAGGTTTTTGTCTCTTATATCGCTTAATTTTCTCTAGTCTTTGTACAGAATGAGGAAAATTAAAAAGTGAGTTAATCTATAATCTGAGAACAGAAGTTGTCACCATATGTGACTCAGATCACAGTCACATCTCTCTCAAGGCTTGAAGTGTTTTTGGGGGACTCCACAGCTTTTAACTTATACTTATTTTCACAATAAACATAGTCATAGACATAGAAATAGATGCAAACTGTTAATAGCAAAGGAGATATCCTTCAGGAATCTAGTAAATGCACACACACATACACTAGTGTGTTAAATATGTGTGTGTGTCTGTGTGCATGCATGTGTGTGTGTGTATGTGCACACATGTGAAATTAAGCAGGTTTCCTTGATTTCAGAAGAGGCTCCAAAGCTAAGAAACATCGTGTCCAAAAATAAAGTACTGAAGCTGGCCTTGTCTGGCATGCCACCCAAAGTTCTTTGTCTCATGGCTGGGGAAATCAAGGATTCAGACACGCCAAGGGAGAGGTTAGAGCAGATGTTTAATAAGCAAAAGAAAGAGAGAAACCTCTCTGACACAGAGAGGGGTCCTGAAAAGGGGTTGCCATTTCACAGTTTCTGGTAGCTCTACCCCATCCTCCCAGTGTGCATGAGAGCCCCTTAGCTTGAGAAACTCCATATTGCTTTGTTGCCCTTACTGTGCATGTGTCAGGGGACAGAATTTTCCATTGCAGGCATGTCTGAGAAAGTCTCCTGTGTAGCCCTTCTTATCTGTGCAGCTGTGGGCATATCTCAGGCAAGCCCCCCATGTGCAAGATCCCTTATCTGTGCCTGCACACTATTCTTTTGTTTGAAAGAACTTAACCAAGAACCCACCCTAACTGCCTGCCTGACCAGTCTCTTCCTTCCTCCACTCTCAGTACTAGATGATCTAGGCAGAAATCTTGACCCCAAAGCTCATCTCCAATCTCCATGATATATAAGGATAAGGTTAGTATCCAGTGAAATAATGAGAGCTGGTGAGAGCTCCTTCATGGGACATTTTCAAGTACTGTGCATTTCCCTGCTGATAGGAGAGTATCATGGAGATTCCACTGTGAAATTGATTGATGGGACATCAACTGTCCTACCGTATTTGGGCTGCAATAACAAAAATGTCATAGACTGGGTGGCTTCTAAACACAGGCATTTATTGCTTACATATCTGGACACTGGAAAAAAGTGGCAGATTTAGTGTCTGGTGAGGACTCACAGCCTGATTGATAGATGGCAACTTCTCACTGTGTTCTCACATGGTGGAAGGAGTAAGGGAGACCTTTGGGGTCCCTTTTATAAGAGCACAAATTCCATTTATGAGGGTGCCACACTCATCACCTCCCATTTCCTAATGCCATCACCTTGACATTAAGATTCAAGATGTTATTTTAGGGGAACACAAACATTCAAAGTGTAGCATCAAGAGACCTTCTCAGTGAATCTGGGGTTCAGAGAATAGAGAGACTGCAGGATGATTCATACCTGAAGAAGTTGAATGGTACCAGGTTGTCTGCAAGCCTTGGTGAAGGCTGAATAAAGAGGTGAGACTGCAAGAATACATGTTTGGTCGTCTGGTGCTGTTGGGCAGCACAAAATGATTGACAGTTTCCTTGGGCCAAGTATCTTCTGAAAGATGGCAGCCCTGAGCCCCTGGGTAGGACCCTGATGAAAGTTCTCTACTCTAGGAATGTGACTCTGCACGAAAAGTAGAGCCAAAAGTATGGCCAGAACCTGGAAGCAAGACTGCAGGGTGTTGCGATACATCCTGTAGGAGCAATAACTACCCAAGGAAAAAAAATTATATAAGTGAGCGGGGCACCCTTCTCCATATACCCTTGCAAACTTGAAAAAGGTTAGGAGATTAATGGAAAGTGAGAATTAAAAAACAAACAAACAAACAAACAAACAAAAACAGGGCTTGACTCTGTTGCCCAGGCTGGAATGCAGTGACCCGATCTCAGTTCACTGCAGCCGTGACCTCCCAGGTTCAAGTGATCCTCTCACCTTAGCTTCCTGAGTAGCTGGGATTACAGGTGTGTGCTACCATGCCTGGCTAATTTTTTTCATTTTATGTTTAGATAGGCTCTCACTGTGTTGCCCAAGCTGGTCTTAAACTCCTGAACTCAAGCAATCTACCTACATTGGACTCACAAAGAGTTGGGATTACAAGCATGAGCCACTGCAACTGGCCTGGAATTTTTAAATATCATAACAGATTGAAATTATATTTTGGATTGCATTGGCCATTTAAATATGAACAAATCAGATAATTCACCAATATCTGGAATAGCCCAGAAAATACATCAAGTATACCTGAAATACCACCTACAGGAAAGACATTAAAATGTGATAGCATGACAAACTAATATTTTCCCATGATTTCACCCAGTGACTCAAAGAAATAGAGAAGCCTGCTGAGAGATACCTTTAGAAGAAATATATAAAAAAACAGTCTATTCAAAGAAGGTTGAGTATCAACAAGGAACTCTTATTGAGATAAAGGAGGAAGAGTAGATGTTTCTCTTGACAATGAGAAATAGAAGAGCACTTGTGAACTCCAGGGAAAATCACAGTTTTGATATGTGGACTCTTCTTGAAGCAGTTCATGTTTAATATCATGGGACTAAATCACACAGGTTTCTGTAGATTCATTCATACTCCCTGGAGTCCACTGGTAAATATCCACATAAGGATTATTCTCAATTCTATTGATTGGTTTTTAATTTTCAGAATCAACATTATTGGAAGCCAATAAGAAGTCGTTATTTTTACAGATTAAAAATATCAGTTTCAAACTTTAATCAGTTAATGAGTGGAAAAGCCAATGTAAATTAAGGAAGGCAAAAGGAGATATCAAGGAAAATATATAATGCCTGCTTTGCTAATCACTTACAGTAAGATGTTATATCCTACAGTCCAAATGTAATGTTTCAAGAAATAGAGATATAAAATATTATTTTTAGACTGAATCTTTAAAAAATGCAGAATTATAAAACTTATGAAGATTATGAGCATGCATTATTTGTCATTGTTAGTTTGGAGTAAATAAATGTATCTTAATGTTCATAAAGAAGTCGGAAGTATCATCTTGGCTCAAAGGAAAGTTAAAGAAGAAATAATGAGAAATGATTAACTTGGTGAGAGAACTTGGCATGAGGACAGGTGAACAATTTTCCATTCCATTAGCAGTCTTTCATATAACTGAGCTTTTGTTTCCATGGACATCCACAAATATTAGTTTTAAATGGTATTTGAAATCATTCTCTTGTGAGAAGTTTCCTCCCTCCAATGAATAAACACAGGCTTAGAGGATGTAAGTCACCTGCAAGTAACTTGCCTGTGTTTGAGATCACAGGACCAGTTAAAAAAGGGGCAATGATATAAATCAGGTATGTCTGACTTCAACACCCATTTTTTTCTTTCCATCAAAAATTGTTTCCTCAATAAAAATATATTCAGAGAGAGAAAAAAAAAGCCATAGGTTTTTGTTATATTTCCTTGAATAAATTCTGACATCAGTCAAGCCTTTATTCTCCTTACTTGAATATTGGCATGGGGGCTGGGCGCGGTGGCTCACGCTTGAAATACCAGCACTTTCGGAGGCTGAGGCAGGCTGATCACTTGAGGTCAGGAGTTCGAGACCAGCCTGGCTAACATGCCGAAACCTCGTCTCTACTAAAAATACAAAAAATCAGCGGGTGCGGCGGCAGGCGCCTGTAGTCCCAGCTACTTGGGAGGCTGAGGAAGGAGAATCGCTTGAACCTGGGAGGTGGAAGTTGCAGTGAGCTGAGATCAAGGCGCTGCACTCCAGCATGGCTGACAGAGCGAGACTCCATCTCAAAAACAAAAAGAGGTGGGGGAGTGGGGAATGTTAGTGTGTGAAAAGCAAATTTGGATTCACGTAAATAGACTTTTTTCCCAGATAGGATGATTGCAATAGGATGACTATAGCAGCAGTCAGGTGAAATCTCCTTCTGTGATATCTGCTGGCGTCTCAAAGGTTAGGTGGAAAAGGAGCTTTACTTTTATAGGAATGTAAGACGAAAAGGTAACTGATTCAACCAGTGAGTGAGAGGGTGTTTTACCCCAGGCCAGCCTAGTCTCAAGAGGGCCTGTTAAAGCAGGCAATATGCTTGTTAACAAAAGTTCCTTTAGCAAGTCTTTTGTTCTAACTAATGCATAGTTCAGTTAATCATTTAAAACACAATGAATCAATATTTGAAGGACTTGGTGTGACTTTGTCATACAAAGACAAGATGTAGGATGGGGTGGGGGGTGTTGAGAGGCTGTGACCTCAGACTTTCTCACCTAAGTCTTAGGAAAGATGTTCCTTGCTGGACCCAAAAAAGGAAGGATTTCTTAACCATTGCTGTTTCCCAGGGCAACCGGGCTCCAGTGAGATTCATCCATTCATTATTGTCAATTTCTATATTTAGAGATACGTCCTAAAGATTTTGACACAGATTTATACATGTCAGGCATCTGAGTGATGATGACTTTTACCTTTTGTCAAATGGGGATTTTCAATGTTGTCAGATGTCGGGTTATCAAATTTTGTCCTGTTTAGTACTTTAGAAAGTAAAGGAATAAAAGAATGGCTACTCCACAGGCAGAGCAGCCAGGATTAAGCAAAAAAATTATTAAAGTAACACAAAAAAGCTTTAGCAATGCAAAACATTGACTTCTTTAAAACTCTACTAAAATAAGAGCCAGCCATAACAAAACTTTTATTGGAGACCATTTTGTTATCCTAAATTCCCCCCTCCATTGAGACGGAGCAGGGGGTTTGCAGGGTGCCCCTTCAAGCATAGAAATACAAGGAAACCTTGAGTTCCATCAAGGGAAATTCCAGGCACCTGGCTATCCCTGAAAAGTAAATGAGCAACTTGATATGCAAGAAGGTAACCATAGCTTAAACAATAGCCGAGAAAGTTAGAGTCATGAGATGTTTGGTTCCCACATGGGATAAAAGTTAACATTTTAACATAGGTACCTGAGTTGTTCTTCAGAAACCCACAACTGCACCAAACGGATTTGCTGGCATGTAGACCTCAGGTAAGGGAAACTAAAGACTGAACTCTGACCAACAATTTTTGTTTTAAATTTCTTCCTGAGGGGACTGGGAGGAAGTCACACCCACAGGTCAGAACTAACATTCTTTTCTGCTGAACCCAATTTGAGATAAAACATTGACTCCTTACCCAATCACAAATCAGAAAATCTTTGAATCCACCTGTAACCTGTGGGCCTCCCACTTCACCTTTTTAGATATTCACTTTTTAAGATATTTTCACCTTTTAAGATATTTTCAGCTTTTAAGATATTTTCACCTTTTAAGATATTCACCTTTTTAGGTCAAACTGTTCCCAGACCAAACCAAGGGTCGGGCTGCTTATTCTTGTGGCCCAATAACAAGATTCAGATGAACCGGGAACCAAGCCAGTTTATTTCTGTAACTGAGTACAGGGAGACGGCCTGGAAATTGTTGCCAGACCAACTCAAAATTACAAAGTTTTCCAGGGCTTATATACCTTCTAAGCTATATGTCTGTGTGTAAGTGTGCATTCATCTAAAGCTATAAGTGATTAACATCTTCTAATCCATAACTAAGGTCTGAGTCCTGGAGACCTTCCTCTGGAGCCTCAGTAAACTGACTTAATCTAAATGGGTCCAAGTGCTGGGGTGATTACCCTTATCTTGTCTCCCGCTAAATCATGGAGGTTTGGGGAGTTCCTTCAGACCCCCATAAACTTGTCTGTGGAGGTCTGGGGAGTTTCTTTAGACCCGCAAAATAATAATAATGATAATAATAATAATAATAACTTGTTTAATCCTAAACGGGTCCTGTTAAGAATTCCTTCGTTATCTTGTCATGCTTCGAGGCCCAGCAAATGCCTGGGCAAAACTCTTGGTGGGCTTTTGTTCCATTCCAGCCTTTGTATAAGGGTGTTGGCTCTTTCAGCTTTTAATAGTAACTTCACCACTAGGTCAGTGCTGAAACAGTTGTTATGGAGGCCTGTGTTAGTGAGACCTGGCCTGCCACTAAACCAATGTATGATATCTGGGTATTGATTTACGATGTTGCCTGTGACTTCTGCTTTACTGAAATGTAACCCTACGTTGAAAATCCATTACTTGCAAGCCATCAGGGAGGTTGGGTGTGAAGTGTGACTTGCCCCATTCTCCTTGCTTGGTGCCCTGCAAATAAATGCCCTCCTTTCTCCAGCTGCAAAACTGCAGTGCGAATGTTTGGCCTTACTGTGCCGGTTAAGGAGACCCCAGATGGGTTCAGTAACACCACCAGCACTTTGTTGGAATCATAAAGACTGAGTAATCTTCAAAGTCAAGACTGCAGAGCCTCAGGGCTTGTCTGCTGCTGTTTGTAATATAAGCCTACTCACAGTCCCTTGCTTCCCATGCTTAAATCACGGAACCAGAGACATTTGGGACACCAGGACAGAAATCTCTGAAATGCCAAATACTTGTAATTATCCACTTCTCACATGCTCTTTCCAAAACAAAAAGTCAAAATTTGAAAAGTGGTTGACATTCCCAATATGGATAGATTCCAATTTTATCAGACGTGTCTCAAAAGATTAATCAGTGATTACCGCATCTAATATGTCCATGAGGCCACAGTATTTTATTCATTTTTATTTTTAGGCATTTTTCTTCATAATTCTTCTACTGAATAAAGAATTCTCCAAAAATAAAATAGAAGAGGGAAAAAAAAACCTCATTAAAATACAGGAAGGTAATTGTTTCGGTAATTCTCAATACGCATTAAATAAAAGAAAACTTGGCAGTTGAAGTTTGAAGAAGACAGGTGTTGAAAATATGTAACTTAGGCTGGGCAAGGCTGCTCACGCCTGGAATCCCAGCACTTTGGGAGGCTGAGGTGAGTGGATCACCTGAGGTCAGGAGTTTGAGACCAGCCTGGCTAACATGGTGAAACCCCATCTTTACTAAAAATACAAAAAGAAATTAGCCAGGCATGGTGGCAGGCACCTGTAATCCCAGCTACTCAAGAGGCTGAGGCAGGAGAATTGCTTGAACCCGGGAGGTAGAGGTTGCAATGAGCTGATATCACGCCCTTGCACTCCAGCCTGGGGCACAAGAGCAAGACTCCATCTCAAGAACAAAACAAAACAAAAACAAACAAAAAAAAGAAAATATGTGACTTCATTAAGCTAGAGATCAAATTAATTCTTACAAAGGCAGTCCATTGAGGTGGCCAGGAAATACACGAAAGCAGGTGTTTGGTATTGAAAAAAAGAAATTTATGACTCAGGCACAATTCTGTAAGTACAGTAGTTTTAAAATAACACATTATAAAATGTACAGTATATATTTTCAGGTTTTGTCCATCCATGTATCAAGATGCTGGCATAATTATATTGATCCCAAATATCAAACTACTTTAGAAAAATGAATTATTTAGGTGATGTCCTTTGATTTGCTTGTGCTGATGAAAATAGACTTCATCTGAGTTTTTTTCCATCATATCTCAGAATTACAATAATTTTGTCTTTAAAGATAAGCAATCTTTACACTCTGAAATAATGGATGGATACCCATGACATATGGTAGTTTGCCTCATACTTCTTTCAGAAAATGAGTAAAATTACCAAAAATTGTCCTATTACATAAAACTTGGACTTATGTTGAAAAAGACAGTATTTTCTCCTTCAGAAACTCAGTAGCAGAGGGATATCATAAAATCTTCAATAAGGTCATAAAGATTCGCTTCTATAAGCATCATCTCCCTTTGAAAATGACAAAGTAAAAATACAACAAAAAACAATATTAATGTCAATGAATACAGATATTGAATGGAACTGGGCAAATAAAATTACATAACCTAAATTGACAACGTCCACAGGCCCTGGGGAATGGCTGTTCAAAATACACTGCCTACTTGCTTTTCCCCTTTCTTTTCCGTTGATTAAGTTGCAGTAAACACTCAGCCTTCTCTGTCTCACAGACCCACACCATCTAGTCCCACTTTAGGAGATGTGGGTGGAATACTGCGGAGCGGGGCCCCTTGGGAAAATGCCTTGGGTTTTTACTCTTTCTTCTTCCCTTTCTCCTTGAAATTCATAATCTCTGGATAGTCGGTACTACTCAGATGTTTGTGTGTGTTTCTGTGGATAGATACAATAGATAGATGAGATTAATAGACAGAAGATGGATAGATGTATAATAGAAAATATACTTTAGTGATATAAAATATAGATAACTGATGATAAATGATAGATGGATGTATGATAGAAGATAGATGAGAGATAGATGATGGATGGATGGATAGATAACAGAAATGCTATTTAATTAATAGACATGAAATTAGATAATTGAGGAAGGCAATAGATATAGCTAGATGATGAATGGACGGATAAATAAATGACAGAAAATATATTTAAATGATAGCTATGAATACAGACTGTTGAAAATAGATAATTGATAAATAGATAAACAGGATAGCTAGGTAATTGAAAAAGATAGTAGAAAAGATATATGAATAATATATATAAAATTTAGAATAATGATAAATATATAATGATAGATAAATGATGGATGGATTGAAGGTTAGATAATAGAAAACATTTAAGCGATACCTATGAAATATAGATTATTGATGATAGATCATATTTGAGAGATGAGATAGATGATAGATAAAAAGGTAGACAAATAATAGACTTAAGAGACAGACTAGTACAATAGGTGATAAATATTCACATCTGTATCTCTCTCTTTCTATGCAAACAAACATACACATACACACTATATGTGTGTACACCTATCTATACACAAATAATTTTTCTCTCTCTCTCTTTTTTTTAAATTTTTTTGAGATGGCATCCCACTCACTGTATTGCCCATGCTGGAGTGCAGTGGCGTGATCTTGGCTCACTGCAACCTGCACCTCCTGGGTTCAAGTGATTCTCCTGCATCAGCCTCCTAAGTAGCTGGAATTACTGGTGCGCAACACCATGCCTGGCTAATTTTTTTGTATTTTTAGCAGAGACATGGTTTCACTATGTTGGCCAGGCTGGTCTCCAACTCCTGGCTTCAAATGATCCACCTACCTCGGCCTCCCAAAGTGCTGGAATTACAGGAATGAGCCACTGTGCCTGGCCAATTTTTTTCCTATTGTTACTTTTTTGGTAAAATACACTTGGATCAAAAATTGTATGCATTTATAATATTTTCAGATCCCATTTCATTACTTGCTGTAAGAGTCTAGCATTGAATGTCTACCTATTTATTTAAATATGTTTTCCCTTGCATCATTGCTATCTTTAAACCTTTTGAGCCTTGCAAGACTGAGTGCAGGAATAAAGTGGCCTGGTCTCAGTGTTTGTGCAGGTGTTGGGTGGACCTGCCCGACACACTGTGAAGAGGCATTGCATCTCACCCAGTTTCCAAGAAGGCGGGGACTACCCCAGTCACTACAAAGAGGAAGGGAAAAAATAGGACTGTCCTGACAGATTCCTAGGGAAGTCAGCATATCATCACTCATGTTCAATGAAAGATAAAAATCTTTGTCTTCTTACAGGAAACATACAATCTCAGAATTTATGTATGTTTTTCCCATTTGCATTTATTATTCATTTTGATTTATAATGTGTCACTTTTGTTTCATATTTGCGTTTCTTGGTTTTAAGTTTTACTGTAAGGGTAATTAAATAATTACTCCTTTTCATTAAATAATCTATTTGCCCATTCTCTTTTTTATCTTTTATCTCTTTATGCATTTATGAAATTCCCATCTATTCTATTCTATTCTTTTTTTTTTTTTTTTTTTTTTTTTTTTTGATACAGAGTCTTGCTCTGTTGCCTAGGCTGGAGTGCAGTGGCATGATCCAGGCTCACTGCAACCTCTGCCTCCTGGGTTCAAGCGATTCTCCTGTCTCAGCCTCCCGAGTAGCTGGGATTACAGGCATGTGCCACCACACCCAGCTAATTTTTGTATTTTTAGTAGAGACTGGGTTTCTCCATGTTGGCCAGGCTGGTTTGAAACTCCTGACCTCAAGTGATCCTCCGGCCTTGGCCTCCCAAAGTGCTGGGATTACAGGCAGGAGCCACCATGCCTGGCCCATTCTGTTCTTTTATGTTCATCTTTAACACTTCATTTTTCATAAGATGTATTTTTTATCATTGCTTTTGAAATTCTTATCTTCCCCTAGATTTAATCACTTTTAGGCAAATCTTTGTCAGGGTACACCATCAAGAGGTTTAATCAGTGCGGATGACTGAGGTGGTAGCTTTTCAGAGAAGCTGGCTATACTAGGTGTTTTCTTCACCTTCTAAAAAAACATTGAACAGAATCTTAGCCATTCAACAGGATTCTAACCATTGAGCGTTCATTGCTGATTTTTATTTATGAACTTGAATCACATTCTGTCACTGTCTCCACTGATTTTCAATATGACTCTAATGTTTAATAATCTCATATGTGTTCTGTGATAAGTATGATGCCACTATGATATTCTTGGTCTGGTAATCATCTTTTTATTTCTATATGAACCTTCTTAGAGTACATAATTTTTTGTGTGTGGAGTTCAGAAATGTGAACTTAATATGTCAAAGAGAATCATTTTTCTTCCATCTTTAATTTTATTGGCGTAAATGAGTCTTTAGTAATTCCTTTTAATTCTGAAACAGTCTTGTGGAAATAACTTTGCATCCATACTTGCCTTGGTAAAATCATACATTCTGTGAAGGAGAAGACAGTTCATTGCCAATATTTTAATGCATTGATATGAGATCTGCATGTGTAAGTCATATATTCTAAATGTCTCCCCTCATGATGGCTTGTCTCCACTTATTAATGTCAAATGAACCATCTAGACAAGGTGGTTTTGAGGGAATAGGATGATTCTGTTCCTACTGAAGAGAGCTGCCTGCATTTCTGTCTGCAGTAAGTTGTACTGTCACTATGGTGGTAACTAAGTGATTCGATTTTACATCTTTACAGTGGGTCAAATAGATGTTCACTACTCTTAAAAATACATCAATCCCTATTCATTGTTTAACAGTCACGTTAGTTAAATTTTCAACTACTTGACATGCTTTCAAATATAAAATCATAATGCATGCAAGTTTGCAAAGAATACGTAAAATTTTAAAATTTAATCCTAAAACCAAGCTGGTAATTGCATTTATTTGATGATTAAAGAAATTGAGACCCAGTGATTTCACGTTTACTAAGTGTAAACATTTCAGAAGTGATGTGTAATTAAGAACCGAACAATGCATTACATGGTTTTTTATTAGGTTAACTATGTCATAAGGTTAATGTTTCAGGGATTTTGTTGCTGTGTTAACTCTTTATACCATGAAAGATTGCTTGGAATTCTCTGCTTTCTCTTCAGATCACATAAATCTTTTGTCTTGTAAAATTGCTTGAGACTGAAAACAAGAACAGGTTTTTCACCATTTAAACTTCTGACATAAGGAAACAAATTGCTCTTGTGATTACTAAAGTTAATCAGAATCAACAAAATATATGAGCAAAAAAGCTATTTACATATATATGTAGACATAAATGTAATATTTATATTTATATATGCATGCCATGCTTCTTACAACTGTGAATCAAAGCTTAATTTACAATTTCTGATTCCGAGGGAGGCTAGGGATCAAAAAACTACACATTAGGTACAATGTACATTCCTTGGGTGCACTGAAATCTGACTTCACTACCATATAATTCATTCATGTAACCAAAAACCACTTGTACCCCCAAAAGCTATTAAAATTAAAAAAAAGGAAATAAAAATAAAATGTAAAACTAAATTTTGCATTCGCTCTACCCACAATCAAAAATTAATTTCAGTAATTACATTCATCTGCACATTGCCATCTTTACGGGGATGATGAATTATGTAGACTCGGTTAATTCTGTCTGTTAGTGTTAGACTTTTTAAATATTGTTTTCTCTGCATCCCAATGGCCCTCTTATCAGTTGGATTTGTAATTGAGTTTTAAGTGAGCAAGCATGTTTTATTTGAGGCCAGTGGTGGAGCATAAGAATAACATTACTTGCCGGAATCTTTGGCATAGGCACATGGGCCAAATCTGTGAACAGAAAAGCACAGTGGATTTCAAAGAGCAGAATATTTTCCTGTGCTTATAAAGGCCTATTTTGTTCTCCAAATAAAGCTATTTTATAGAGCAATGTATTAACCTTTTTTTTTGTCTTCTGGTTGACATGCATAAGTGTGTCAGTATTGACAATTAGGAACCTGTATTGTGTGCAGTTGAAGTGGCATGAGGTATTGAGTGGCATGGGGATTGAGTGCAGTGGCTCAATCGTAGCTCACTGCAGCCTCCGTTTCCCAGGCTCAAGCGATCCTCATGCAGCAGCCTCCCAAGTAGCTGGAACCACAGGTGTGCACCACCATACCTGACTAATTATTATTATTATTATGTGTCACTATATTGTCCAGGCTGGTCTTGTATGCCTGGCCTCAAGCAATCCTCTTGCCTCAGCCTCCCAAGGTACTGAGATTACAGGCCTGAGACACCACATTCTGCCAAAAAACGCTTTTAATTCAACTCAATTCAATAAGATTTTATAGAATCTATACTCTGTGCCTAAAATGTCCCCATCACTAAAAGATAAACCACTTCTGTGTAATATAAAAAGATAGCAAGATGGATAGATAAGGTACATAGATAGATATGGGTAGGTATGTTAATGGGGAAGCTAGATGATACGTAGGAATAGATGATAGATATAAATAGATGATAGGTAGATAAATTGATAATAGATAATAGATCATGATGATGGATAATAGATACAGATACATGGTAGATACATGGTAGATAAATATAGATATAGACAATAGATAAATAGATATTGCCTGTGTAGTACTTAAAACAGCACATACTAAATTTTCAAGATATAATTACTAAATTAATGACAAACAAAAGTAACAATACATAATTGTTTCAATAGAAACTCTCATAAGTAGTTTAGCAGAATATTGATCAACTGCCTACCCACATACTTTGTCTCTAGGCAAGTAATATAAATGGTTCTTCAAAGTATAATTGATGTGAACCAAACTGCACAGTTAAATGTTTTACTTAAAAAGAAATTATTTTACCAAATATATTATGAATCCAATAATGATAATAGTCATAATTGTGTATCCAATTTAATTAAAAAATACATCAAGAATCAGAGAAACTTAAAGTGAGGGGAAACATTGGAAAAAATGTATTCTAACACTGATACTTAGATAGTAATTAGTTTTAACTTTGGTCCCAGCTATGATGGGTTCGTTGTTAAGAGTTTACAATGCTGAGTTGAGATGCATGAATCTGTCAAACTCAAGTTCCCTTGAAAAGAATGTAGTGGACTGATTTACTCCAGGCCTGTCTCACTCATCAGCATAGAAGTGAAATTACAGATACACACATGTAAAAAAGGGATTGCATAAAATACAATATTCATCATGACCACTTGAAGTTCATTTCAGGAGTGTACAATATTTTTCTTAGTGCTGGAATATTTTTTTAAATATAATTCACCCATATTAATATATAAACCATCATCTCAATAGATTCACTTATCAATAGATACCAACAAATCCATAAAATATTGCAAATTTTCATGCACAGAACTGTCAGAAAACTGGAATTCAAAGGTGCTTTCTTAACAAGGGACAGACCACTAAGAAAACCTATAGCAAATAATGTTTGTCATATTTAAGATCAGGAAACACAATAATGCCAATAATGCCTTTTATCAGAGCCTCTCTTCTGTATTTTGCTGGAAAGAAGAGGAAAGAAATAAGAGTTTTATGAATTGAAAAGGAGGAAAATGTCATTATTTATCAATCATAAGATAATACACAGAAAAAATCCAGACAAATATACTGAGAATTGGTCAAAAAAAATATGAGTATTTAATAGTGTTGTTGGATACACTAATCAAACTTAAAAATCAATTTCTTTCCTTCAATAGTAATAATCATTTAGAAAATGTAGATTAGCATGTAATTTATAAAGGCAACAAACAAATTTACTTGACAAAGTATAATTAGACTCAATAAATAATGATGTCAATTTTCTCCTAATTAACCTACTAATTCAATGAAATTTAAATAAAATTGCCAAAAGGACATTTTGTAGAAATTGATAAGGTAATTTAAATTTTTATATAGAGAGACAATTGCCTGAGATATGCCAAGAAAATGTTTCTGGAAATGCTGAAGGTGGGAGATGAGTTTCATGAGATTTCATGCCTTATCACTAAATCTTAGAAGAGGATCATATTGATGCTAGGATAGGTTTACCTATCACTAAAAACAAAGCTTGAACCCAAACAGATATTTCTGGAAACATAATTTATTCATTCATTGATGAATGAAGAAAGGTAACTCTTTTGGTAAAGCATCCTTGTACAAATGATAAACTTTAAATAAATAATTAAATTTTAAAAATTACAGGTTTGCTTAGAGCTTAAAGCCAAATATTACAACTTTAAAACTTAGGAGCATTAAAAAATCAAAAATTTCAAAGTGTTTGAAAATATCTTTATAATACTGGATGATTAAGTATATCAAAAACTGGGCCAGGCGCAATGGCTCACACCTATAATCCCAACACTTTGGGAGGCTGAGGCAGGCCGATCACCTGAGGCCAGGAGTTCAAGACTAGCCTGTACAACATGTCAAAACCCCGTCTCTACTAAAAATGCAAAAATTAGCCAGGCATGGTGGCATGCACCTGTAATGCCAGCTACTCAAGAGGCTGAGGCAGGAGAATCACTTGAACCTGGGAGGTGAAGGTTGCAGTGAGCTGAGATCAGGCCACTGAACTGCAGCCTGTGACACAGAGTGAGACTCTGTCTTAAATATATATATATATATATGAAAAACTATAACCAAAAATGTAAAATTTGATTTATTCAACTACATTAAAGTTAAAAATCCTGTCCATCCAATGCTAAAGTAGACTGATAGGTGAGATATTCAATTTGGAGAATGTATTTTCAATATATTTTACCAGCAAATATATCAATAACATACACACAAACACACATACATATACTACAGTATAAATATTGGGAATATTTTAAACAGGTGGTTTAGAGAAAAGTATTCATTTAGATCTTATAAAAATATGAACTACTTAAAGTTCGTTCATAAAAAATAAACATAAATTTCATTAACGATGAGGCATCATTTCTTACCCATATCGTTGGCCGAAACACTGAGCAACGTTGAGGCATGGATTGATGTGAACCTTCTCTCGTATCTGCTTGGATTATAAATTCTCACCATGCTTTCATAATAGTTTACTGTCACTTTACAATGTCTGTTCTAAAAATGAACCATAAATGAAGAATCCTACTTGAATGCATATGTCATATACACTCAGGAACTCCTTAGACCATGAAACACCTATAGGCATGTTTCTAACACCTTCTTTTGAAGGAGCTAGAAAATATAATATGCATCACGACCAATTGAAGTTCATTTCAGGGATGTATAATGGTTTTCTTAGTGCTTGAATATTTTTCAAATATAATTCGCCCCTCTTAATATACAAACAATCATCTCAATAGATTTACTTATCAACAGATGCCAAAAACTCAATAAAATATTACAAATATTCCTGCACAGAACTCTCAGAAAACTGAAATTCAAAGGAACTTAGAATCCAGAAAAAACACTCAGAACACACACATGCTTATCAAAAAGGGAATGGATAATCATTTGTGTTAAATCACTTACACAGAAATACTATACAGCAGTGAAGATCCCTAGACTTCATGAATATGAATCAACCTGGGTGAATCTCTGAAAAATATCATGTTCAAGGAAAGAACTCAAGGAAGACACTACAAACAGTATGATTCTTTTACATAACATTCAAAATCAAGCAAAACTTAAGAATATATTCTCTAACGGTAGAGTAGTGCTAGAAAACTTAGCATGAAATCAGTATAGTTGTCTCCTTTCATGAGTAAGGAAAGTATTGGTTGAAAACAGAAATCGAGTAGCATTCATTTACTTTTCCATTCCCTAACTCAGGGCCTCCTTCACAGGTGCATGGCCCCAATCAATTGCACAGGGTCCTGGGGTCAGAAGTGCCCCATGCTAGGTTTAGAGGTCTGCTACTGCTGTCTTGAAATTCTGAAAGATTTAATCTTTGCATTTTTGTTTTGTACCTGGAGTGCAATGGACGAAGAGGCATGCATGCGCGTGGTCAGAGGAGATACGCACCGTATGCACTTCTGCCACTGTTGTTTGCTACCCAATAGTGTACAATGCTCATGAAGCCCCTTGAGCACAGAATTTTGCTGGACTGGCAATAGGGGGAATTTGGTGAGATTCACAGTGTGCACAAAAGGAGGCTGTAACTTCTATGCCAAAGTGAGTGCTCTTGCAGCCCAGAGAGGCCACCCTTTGTGTCCAAGTTAGAACTTGCTTCAAATATAGAAAAGTAGCAATGACATTCTAAAAAAGTATCCAAGAACAAACAAGAACTCTATCCTATCTCCTATTCTTCTTGACGTGTGAGGCAACCACTTATGCTGAAAATGATGCATAGGAGGGATGGGATGAGAGGGCAACCCAAGGCTCCTGTTCATTGCATGCCTTCCTTACACATCAGTGAACTGAAGGTACAGTGTTGCTAGAGTAAGTCCATATCAAGAAGTGAAATAAAATCAGCTGAGTTCATTTTGTATAGCACACTTCCCCTGTTCCGGTAAGAATGCAGTAGATACTTACGCATGTGCTACAAAATAACAGCTTGTGCAATTTCAGTGATTCTGAATACATGTTAACTGCTCAGATACTGGAGTTCAAAATTGGCATTGCACAATATAAAGATAAAAATGGAAAACCTTGCCAGTGACTAAATATTTTAAATTTTTCCTTACTTAGAATGACATGAAAAAGAAATTTATTTTTTAAAGACATGACAAGTTGAGAAAGACTATAAGAAAAGGGGAAAAACAGCTTTATATTTTACTACTGTTAACAGTGCTATGAAATTGGCCAACTTTTTCTGGAAAGAGTCAAATAGTAAATATTTTCAGCTCTAAGAGTTATATAAACTCTGTTGCAGTAACTCAACTCTGCCATTGTGGCAAAAAAGCAGGCACACACAACACATAAATGAGTGGGTATGGCTGTTTTCCAATAAAACTTTATTTGTAGAAACAAGTAGTGAGCCAGATTTGGTCCATGGACCATAGTTAGTCCATGGATGTGCTAAGGTAAGAAGTCCACTTACGATTTTTTTAAAAACATTTCTGAATTTCAGGCTAACCAGGCATTTGCATGACGCTGGACAGTAATTGTAGGTATCATATTTATGGCAATATTTTCAGTGTTTGGGAGTTACAGATGAAGGGATTGACTCAGGTAGTTCCAACATGGATCATTTATTCTGTCTTCATGCTGCTCTTTGGGCAAAGTATAGGAAAAATACTAGCAGTCTAGTGACACAGAATTTCTGTTTCTAGTAGCTGTGGGGTTATAACTTTCTGAGCATTGTTTCTCTTAGAAAAAGACTTGAGAAAGTCACTCATAGCTATGGCCAGTGACATGAATGTTTCATGCCCTCCAGTTTCAGAATGTAGACACTTTGTGCTTCTGTCATTTTAGTGCTATAGAAATACTGCAGTGTGATAGGAATACTGGATGCAGAGACTGAGACTCAGGATAGTAAATCTCTATGCCTAGTGTAGTTTTGCTTTTGCTAAGGGAAAGAGTAAAACATATGGGTGTGTAAAACTCACCAGTGAAAGCATCGACTATCTTTTTTTTTTTCTTTAGGAATTCAGACCTGATGAAAGGGTCAATGAAGAAATGATGTTTTGATTTCCCAACAGCATTACCCAACATTTCTCTGACAGTACCTGCCAGCTACTTCTTTCCTAAAGATTTGTGGTGCCCAGAGAAAGTCTCTAGTTTAGCCAGAATTTCTCTATAATATCGTTGGTGTTGCCCCATGGGTTTTAGCTAAGCAGTATCCATCTTGTGCAAGAGAGGCTCGTCAGGGCAACTTCCTGAACAGTAAGCTGAGATGATCATGGGGGAAGGGGATTAATGAAGGACTGTTACAGAAATACAGAAAAAATCTACAGCAGAGCAACAACTCCAACCCTTGCTGGAAAGTTTCAATCAGACACTGAAATTTCCAAAGTGTCCATAAATCAACTTTTAATATACTGCGGATACATAGAAGAAGCTGTCCATATACTTCTTTTTTTGAAGTTTTAGGCATTATTTTTTTCAGTGCAAAGATGTTTTAACCTTAATAAGTTCAATAAAACAGAAATACACATAAGTACTGCTGCTAACAAAATGACTAGGCCAATTTTGAAATGTAAACTTAAAATGTAAAATCACGGGGTCTGAGCCTTGCTCAGAGTAGGAGTCTGCGCGGACATCAGCTAAGATTCCAGAATGACTAGCATCTTGACTTACACTTTTAAAAATCTTCTCGCTGCATCAAAATGGGCCCTCAGATTTTCCATAAGACCTCTGAGCTGTTCCTCCTAGCTGCAAGCTGCCCCCGAGATCCAGACCAAATTGAAGAAGACATTAGCCAAACCCAATATGAGGAATGTTGTGGTAGTGGATGGCGTTCGTACTCCATTTTTGCTGTCAGCACTTCATATAAAGACCTAATGCCACATGATTTGGCTAGAGCAACACTTACGGGTTTGTTGTATCAGCCCAGTGTCCCCAAGGAAGTAGTTGATTATATCATCTTTGGCACAGTTATTCAGGAAGTAAAAACAAGCAATGTGGCTAGAGAGGCTGCCCTTGGAGCTGCCTTCTCTGACAAGACTCCTGCTCACACTGTCACCATGGCTTGTATCTCTGCCAACCAAGCCATGACCACAGGTGTTGGTTTGATTGCTTCTGGCCACTGTGATGTGTCCATGACAGGTGGTGTCGAGTTGATGTCCCATGTCCCTATTCGTCACTCAAGGAAAATGAGAAAACTAATGCTTGATCTCAATAAGGCCAAATCTGTGGGCCAGTGACTGTCTTTAATCTCTAAATTCCAATTGAATTTCCTAGCACCTGAGCTCCCTGCGGTTGCTGAGTTCTCCATCAGTGAGACCACGGGCCACTCTGCAGACCGACTGGTGGCTGCCTTTGCTGTTTCTCGACTGGAACAGGATGAATATGCGCTGAGCTCTCACAGTCTGGCCAAGAAGGCATAGGATGGACTCCTTTCTGATGTCGTAATCTTCAAAGTACCAGGAAAAAATACAGTTACCAAAGATAATGGCGTCTGTCCTTCCTCACTGGAGCAGATGGCCAAACTAAAACCTGCATTCATCAAGCCCTGCGGCACAGTGACAGCTGCAGATTCTTCTTTGTTGACTGATGGCGCATCTGCAATGTTGATTGTGGCAGAGGAAAAGGCTCTGGCCATGGGTTATAAGCCGGAGGCGTATTTGAGGGATTTTATGTACGTGTCTCATGATCCAAAAGATCAACTATTACTCGGACCAAAATATGCGACTCCAAAAGTTCTAGAAAAGGCAGAATTAACCATGAATGATATTGATGCTTTTGAATTTCACAAAGCTTTCTCAGGTAAGATTTTAGCAAATTTTGAAGTCATGGATTCTGATTGGTTTGCACAAAATTACATGGGTAGAAAAACCAAAGTTAGATTGCTTCCTTTGGAGAAGTCTAATAACTGGGATGAATCTCTGTTCCTGAGACACCCATTTGGAGCCACTGGCTGCAGGTTGGTCATGGCAGCTGCCAACAGATTACAGAAGGAAGGAGACCAGTATGCCTTAGCGGCTGCCTGTGCAGCTGGAGGGCAGGGCCATTCTATGACAGTGGAAGCTTATCCAAAATAATAGATCCAGAAGAAATGACCAGAAGTTTCTGTGCAACACTCACACTAGGCAATGGCATTTCAATGCATTCCTAAATGACATTTATAGTTCCTAGCTCCTCTTAGGAAAACAATTCTTGCGGCCTTCTGTTACATGCTTTGCACTTAAGCCTTGCCAGTGTTCTAAGCTTTTCAATAATCACGATTTACTGCTCTTTCAGGGATTTCTAAGCCACCAGAATCTCACACAGAGATGTGTAGGTGGTTGTTTTTGTTCTCTCTTGTCGCTAAAGACTAAATGAGTGTTTGCAATTGGGAAAGAGGTCAGCTGAGATTAGGAAGTCATCTTTGTAATATTTGCAAATTATACTTGTTCCTATCTGTGTCCTAAAGATAAGTGTTCTCTATAAAATACAAACCAATGTGCATAAGTTAACTTAATTATGGAAAAATAATTCAGAATCTAAACATCAATGAAAACTTACAAAAAATGTTTAGATACATAAATATCATGGTGGTCAACCTTAAATTGGGGAAATATTGAAAAAAACGTAAAAACACACACACATATATGCTAAAGTTATGTACATATATAAATTTATATATGTTTATATATAAATTAGTATATATAAAGTTTAAGTATATTATGTGTATTTACATATATATAGTTTTATTTAATATATAAATGAATATCCACCTCCATATTTAAATTACATCTTTAGGCTGGGCATAGCAGCTCATGCCTGTAAATCTCAGCACTTTGGGAGGCCGAGGCGGATGGATTGCTGGAACTCAGAAGTTTGAGACCAGCCCATCGCTACCAAAATACAAAAATTATCCAGGCATGGAAGCTTGTGGTCCCAGGTCCTTGAGACAGAGGCTGAGGGGAAGAATTGCTTAAGCCCCAGAAGTCTAGGCTGCAGCGAGCCCAGATCATGCCACTGCGCTACAGCCTATACCACAGAGCAAGATCCTGTCTCAAATAAATAAAATAAAATATACTACATCTTTATACATGTACCTGGTTTTGTTTAGTAAAATTATTGTGTATATATACATAATAATATATACAATATACTTATATATCACTGCATTAGTCCATTTTCACACTGCTATACAGAAATACCTGAGACTGGGTACTTTATAAAGGAAAGAGGTTTAATGACTCAAAGTTCCACGTGGCTGGAGAGGCCTCAAGAAACTTACAATCATGGCGGAAGGCGAAGGGGAAGCAAGGCACGTCTTCTCATGGCAGCGGGAGGGAGAGAGAGCAAGGAAGTGCCACACTTTTAAACCATCAGATCTCATGAGAACTCACTCACTATCACAAGAACAGCAATGGGGAAATCCACCCCTAGGATCCAATCATCTCTCACCAGGCCCCTCCCTGGACACATGGAGATTACAATTCCAGATGAGATTTGGGTGGGGACACAGAGCCAAACCCTATCAATCATATATAATTACATTTATTTATATGTAAACTAGTATACATGTACACATACATATTTATATATACACTTATATATACCCACACATACATTTATATATTTACATAAAAACTTGTATACATATAAATTAATATACAGATGGTCTTTGACTTAGGATGGTCCCATTTACAATTTCTGGACTTCACGGTGGTGTGAGAACAATATGCATGCAGTAGAAAGTGCTGTTTTCCTCTCTTGCCAGGCTGGACAGCAGCAGGGAGCCAGCTCCCACTCAGCCCTGCAATCACAAACATTCACAGCCAACGCTCTACCGTGTTCGGTGTTGCCAGAGGAGTTTGCTCCACGATAGGCTATGTAAGTGCTCTGAGTATGTTTAAGGGAGGCTGGGCTAAGCTATGATGTTTGGTAGGTTAGGTGTATTCAATTCATTTTCAAATTACGATATTTTCAAATTGCTATGGGTTTATTGGGATATAACCCCATCATAAGCTAAGGAGCATTTGTACATAAACTTGTATTGACGTGTGTGTGTGTGTGTGCATGTGTATATATATATATATGTGGTACATCTCTATAACTTGGATCTATGCATATTTTATATGTTTGTGAATATACATTTTTATATCAATACATACATTTATACAAACATTTAACATATACAGTTGACCCTTGAACAACACAGAGGTAAGGAACAACTCGCCATCCCACTCCCACATGTAGTTGAAAGTCCATGTATAACTTTGACTCCCCCAAAACTTAACTATTAATACCCTACAGTTGACTGGAAGCCTTACCGGTAACATAGTCAATTAACACACATTTTATACATTATATGTATCATACATGGTATTCTTACAATAAAGTAAGCTATAGAAAAGAAAATGTCATTAAGAAAATCCTAAGGAAGAGAAAATATACTTATTATTCACAGTGTGGAAGTGGATCATCCTAAAAGCCTTCATCCCCATCATCATCACATTGAGTGGGCTGAAGAAGAGGAAGGCGAGCGGTTGGTCTTGCTTTCTCAACGGTGGCAGAGGTGGAAAAAAAATCCACATATAAGTGACTCACATAGTTCAAACCCATGTTGTTCAAGAGTCAACTGTATATGCATATACACACGCATACATACACATTTATATGTAAATTATATCTTTATATATATGTAACTAATTGTGTTTGGTAAAATTAATCTTGTTACACTCTTAAATTTTTTTTGTTATTTACATTTCTTCTCTATGTTTCAACATTTTAAACCACAAAAAAATAGACACAACATTCTAACTGAATGATTATAATATGGGCATCCAGGTAGTTCTGTTTAGACAGTTTCTAAATCACCAGGTACACAGACACATTTTATAGAACTGCCGTCTAAAGAGGGGATACACTAGATTATTTTTATGTCATTAATTGATACACAACATGGGCACTTGTCCCCAAGGACTTCCTCTGTCATAGGATGTTTACTCAATTTATGTGAACAAATTCCAATTTGCAGTGGAGTGCCCTAGAAGCCAAACAGAATGCAATGAATTTTAAATGTAGTTTGCTTGATGTTCTTAATTTAGAAAATATTTAAAAGATGTGCACTGTTACGGTAATTAGTATGTGTGTGTTTCTGTGTGTGTGTATAGGTGTGTCTGTGTGTGTATATAAAATAAATGTCATAAACACTTACATATCAATGTATATATTCATTTGCATTAGTGCTTTTTATTACATAAAATGATTATTGGTAAAATTGAAGTTTACCAAGTGAAGTTTGTGGAATGCAACAAACCACCACCACCTTGGCAGCTATAGGGAGGTGATTGTCATCAAACAAACCTCAGCTTTACCAGTAATCATTTTATCTAATGAAAAAGAACTAATGTAAATTTCATCTTTTAAAAGGGAGGCATCTCTGATCTCTATTTTGTTAAGGGTCAACTGTGTATGTTAAATATTTATTACAATGTATAATATTGATTTTAAAAATGTATGTAAATGTATATGATATTTTTTATTTATATATACACACATACTAATTACTGTAACAGTGCACATGTGCATACTGATATAAAATGTATATATAATTATATATAAATGTATATAACATTTGTTTTATTTATATATACACACATATATACACATATATACAAGCTGATTTACTGTAACACTGCACATGCATATATTGATATAAAATGTATCTATAAACATATGTAAATGCATATGACATATGTTTTACATATATACACACACGTATACACACAGATAAACACACACACATTAACCACTTTAACAGTGCACATCTTTTAAGTATTTTCTTCCAAATTAAGAACCTCAAGCGCACTCTATTTATAATTCACTCTATTCTATTTTCCTTCTAGGGCACTCCATTGCAAATTGAAACTTATTTGCAAAAACTTATGAGAGAGAAAGCCATTGAGGACAAATGCCCAAGTTGTGTATCAATTAATTATATTCTCACGATGTCTTCCAAAGTACATTTCTATATTGTCACTAAAAATACATCTATCACTAAACAACACCTAGTGAATATTTTTAAAATTTACATTAGCAGTACATTATTGCATAATCTTTTTGTAAATTATTTTATTGTCCTTTTAGTTATGCATAGATTGAGCCAATTTGTGTAACTGTAATATAGCTGGTATGCATACACTAGGAGTTATTCATATTTAATTACTCCCTTTTTGCTTGATCATTTCCACTTTTCCTCTTTTACAAATAATATGGCAAGAAACAAAGTTATCAGTGCTTCTTTGTGTAGATATGTCAGCAATTCTTTGGGTTTTTTTTTTTTTTTTTTTTTTAGTGCTCTTTACAAATATTAAACTTACTTGCCTTCAACGAAACTCTAATTGCCCTAATTCATAAAATGAAAATCTAAAGCCTAGCTACTAAATTGCTCAAATCACACAGCTAGCAGGAAAAAAAGCTGAGATCAAACCCAGCCTGTCTGTCCCCAAAACCCTAGTAATTAAACGTGTCCTGCCTTCTCAAAGGTATTGTTGAGTAACATATGTGATTGGAGGCTTTCCATTTCATTAGACAATACCAAATGACTTTTCCAAAATTGGATACAAATTCCCTTTTGCTACAATTCCCCAACAATGAATACAGCAGACATTTGAATTTTTGCTAAGCTAACGGCTGTGAAATTCCATTTCTTTGTTTTAATTTTTCATGGCTTTGAATTCTGGTGGAATGGAATTTAATGGCCTATGCTTATTGATCTTTCAGATTTTCCCCATTCAGGGGAGTTAGGCTTGTTTTGTTTTGTTTGTTTGTTTTAAGACCAAGGGACTGGAGTTCCCATCACCCACCTTAATTTAGTATTTGGGTTTGTTTGTTTGTTTGAGACAGAGTCTCGCTCTGTCACCCAGGCTGGAGTGTAGTGGCACGATCTCGGCTCACTGCAACCTCCACCTCCCAGGTTCAAGCAATTTTCCTGCCTCAGCCTCCTGAGTAGCTGGGATTACAGACTCCCGCCACTACGCCCAGCTAATTTTTGTATTTTTAGTAGAGACAGGGTTTCACCATGTTGGCCGGGCTGGTCTCAAACTCCTAACCTCAAATGATCCACCCACCTTGGCCTCCCAAAGTGCTGGGATTACAGGCATGAGCCGCCACGCCTGGCCTAGTATTTGGTTTGATTTTAATTGAATGATTGAGTCCAAGTGAAATTTGACAATGATACATATTTACTTTTATTTTCTAATTAAATGTGGCTATTTCACCAGGCGCTCTGCTTGATTCCCAGAAGCAATGGGAAAGCTTTGTGGAAATAGGAGAGCAAGGCAGCGACAGCCTCAATGTGCTTTGTTGAATGCTGACACAAGATAGATAGTCCCCACTTTCCAATTTAATTCCCCTCATACTTGTCAGTAAAAAAGGTTTCTTATGCTTGAAAAGTTCCTTGCCAGAATATGTCATTTGCGAAGGTGCAAAACTTGTTATAAAATCGGCGGCTCAGCGTTATACTTGTATAATCATGTCACCCCAGGAAAAGCTTTGAAGCTGTGAGAAATGCTATTTTACTTACCCTCTACAAAACTTGAATGGCATAAATTGAAACCATTTATATGTACACACACACACACACACACACACACACACACACACATATAAAACTCCTACTCCTTTTATTTTTAATTTTATTTATTTATTTATTTTGAGACAGAGTATCACTCTGTTGTCCAGGCTGGAGTGCAGTGGCACGATCTCTGCTCACTGAAGCCACTGCCTTCCGGGTTCAACGGATTCTTGTGCTTTAGTCTCCAGAGTAGCTGGGATTACAGGCATGTGCCACATGCCTGGCTACTTTTTGTATTTTTAGTAAACATGGGGTTTTGTCATGTTGGCCAGGCTGGTGTCGAACTCCTGGCCTCAAGTGAACTGCCTGCCTCAGCCTCCCAAAGTGCTGGGATTACAAGCGTGAGCCACCTCGCCCAGCTTCTACTCCTTTTAAAACACTGCATTTGCCCATTTGGTACCTTAGATGTAAATGCTATCAAGGACTGTTTATTTTCAAGCAGTCCTAGACAGTCCTATATAGCATTTATATTATATATAATATAAATATAATTATATTTATAATATCTAACATATAATTATATTTGTAACATATATAAATATTATTTTATATATTATATAAATGTAGATAATATGAATATCATATTTATATTCTCTATTATAGACAATATATATTCTCTATAATATTTATATATAGTATAAATATATATAATATATGTATATTATCTGTAATATAATATTTATTATATTTATATTATATTATCTATAATATAATATTTCTTATATTTATACTATATATCTATATTATATTATCTATATAATTATATATTACATATTTATATCTATATTATATATTATTATATATCTATATAATATATAATTTATATATTAATATATAATATACAATTATGTAATATTATATAATATATTATATATCTATAATATTTATATTATAGATAATATAATTACGTCCAAGTAACTGGGAATACAGGGGTAAACTACCATGCCTGGTTAATTAAAAATTACTGTTATTATTTATATCTGTAAATAGATAATATAAATATAATAGAGAAATATAAAAATAGATCTATATTTATTATTAATTTATTATATTAATATAATATTGATATATTAAATTAACAGTATCTATATTATATAATATCAATATATAATGTTAATATTATCTATATTAATATAATATTAATATTATCTATATTTATAGATAATATAGATACACACATCAAGAATTAAGAAAAGGATTATTTTAGGAATGTACTAATACTATAAAAATAATAGTCTTGCAAATAATTGCTCATATATTTGGAAGCTTATTTAATCTTCTTAGCTTTCATTTGAAAGCTGTGTTTGTGACCTGTGTGTGTGTGTTTTCCTGTTCTATATTTGTGTACAGATCACCTCTGTCTCAGTCTGCTTTGCATTGCTATAAAGAAATACCTGAGCCTGGGCAATTTATCAATTTATAAAGCCTGGTGTTTACCTGACTCACGATTTTTCAGGCAGTGTAAGAAGCCTTTTCTTCTTGTAAACACCTCCGGAAGCTTCCAGTAATGGCCAATGTGAAAGGGGAAATGGAGAGTCACATGCCAGGGAGGAAAAGACAGAGGAAGAGAGGGGCCATGCTCAGATGAACTATACAGTAGGAACTCACTCCTTCCCAGGGGCACCAAGCCATTCATGAGGAATCCACCCCCGTGACCCAAACGCTTCCCACCAGTCCCCACCTGCAACATGGGGATCAGATTTCAATATGAGTTATGGAGGGTCCAATATCCAAACTCTACCGACCCTTAACTTAGTCTTGTAGCACAGCAATCGTTTTATTACGCTAACGATTCTGGGCTTTAGGGACACTGAAAGGGCTCATTGCATATGCCTGTCTTTGCCCATGATGTTTGGAATTTACAAAGGTAGGGAGGTCACTCTGTGGCTGGGGAATAGAATGAAGTGAAGGTTTCATGACTCCTATGTTTGCGGATGGATGCTGGCTCAGTAACAGCTCTCAGATGGAATGTATGAGGCACCTCCAAGAAGATGCTTGGGCTTCATTTACAGTCCAGCCTCAGACTTACACAGTGTCACTTCCTCTGGCTTCACAACCTTGCTCAGATTCCAGAGAAGAGAGCGGCTTTTTTTTTTTTTTTTAACTTTTTGTTTTGTTTTGTTTTGTTTTTTTTGAGACATCTTGCTCTGTCTCCTAGACTGGAGTACAGTGGTTTGATCATGGCTCACTGCAGCCTCAACCTACTGTACTAAAGCGATCCTCCCATTTCAGCCTTCTGAGTAACTGGGATGACAGGGGTGAACTACCATGCCTGGGTAATTTAAAATTATTATTATTATTATTGTGTAGAAACAAGCTCTCACTATGTTGCCTAGGCTGGTCTCCAACTCCTGGCCTCAACAATCCTCCTGCCCTGGCCTCCCAAAGTGCTATTATGACAGGCCTGAGCCACCACACCAGCTGGGAGCATCTTTGTGTGAAAAGAACCCTAAAGCTTTAAAGTCGCTCTGTGTGAAGGGGCTGTGGATTGGGAGAAATGCTCTGAACATCTCTGATAAATACAACTGATCACAGGGAATATGTTTGTGAAGTTTTGAAAAATGACTTTCTTTGAGACACGCATGTGATTCTAACATTGTGATTTCCTTCAGCTAAACCTGCAAATTGTTCTGTTCAGAAAAATAGTACATAATGATAGATAATATGTAGCACTCTAAAATAGTGGTAATTTTTCCTATTATGATGTTAAAATTTCTTTAAGTAAAGGATAGTCTTATGGATATAGTGGCCCTATCATTTATTCTGTATTATTATGTATTCCTTAGTTGAAATTTACAAGGAAGAAATTTCCCCATTACAATCACATGCTTGTCTTAGCAGACTCTAGCAAACCTTTGTTTCAAACTGAGAAATCAATCTTAACAAAATAATACGAAATAAGCATGAAATGTGAAAGCAGGGGGGAAAAAAAGGCCAATGGCTTTTTCATAATGAAAAATAAGAAAAAAGGTAGGCAATGAACACTTTTTTTGGTTTGTTTTTGAGACAGGGTCTCGATCTGTGACCCAGGCTGGAGCACAAGTGGCGTGATCATGGTTCACTGCAGCCTTGACCTCCAGGGATCAAGCAGCCCTAATGCCTCAGCCCCCCAAGTAGCTAGAGCCACAGGCACGTGCCACCAGACCTAGCTAATTTTTTAAAATAAATTATTTGTAGAGATGAGGTGTCACTATGTTGCCTAGGCTGATCTCAAACTCCTGGCCTCAAGCAATCCTCCCACCTTCATCTTCCAAATTGCTGGGATTACAGGTGTGAGCCACCATCCTTGGCCAGCACTAATTTTAATATTATCACCATGTTTCCTTTCTGTAGGAAATGTTTGCCTAACCTAGAAACAGCATCAACATTTCTTAAAAAAAAAAAAAAAAAGTCAATCTCTACTCTCTTCAATATGGGCAGAAATACACAAATGATCTAGACAAAGAGCTCACTATTAAAAATATCCTATTACGGGAAAGAACAAGCATTGAGCTAATGTGGAAAAGAATCCCATTCGGTTTTGAAGTTAGATGTATTTAAGGAAACGATTAACCACATTATACATAGGGGAAGCCAGAGTTCTTAGTGTGGAGAGAAGGGAGACAAAAATATGTCCTATTATAACGGGGAAAAGCCCAAGACAAGGAAACAGTGTGCAAGGTACAAAAAGTGTGATTTTGACACCCATCAGTTGCTGACATTCTTGGAGTGATTCAGAGAACAGGAAAAGCAAATGATGGATTTGGCTGCGTCTGTTTTCTCCTTCCTAGCCTTGTTTTTTGTTTTTGTTGTTGTTACTGTTGTTGTTGTTGCTTGTTTTTTGTTTTTGCAAAAATCAAACTCTGTGATGTCAGTCCCTCCTAATTCCACCTGGGAAATGCTGTTCATGGATTTAGTATCCAGTTAAGAGGCAATGTGATGGCTGGGGATGCTGCGCAAAGCTGGCACCCAGATATCAAAATCCATGTCATACCTGGATTCCTGGGTGGTGTTTTACCACCTCTTCTCTCTTTAGTGCTCTCATCTATAAATTTAGCCCAACCAAATTTCTCCCTCATCAGCTTGTGGTGATAATTTATTTCTTACTTTTTATTTATTTATTTTTTTTTTTTTAGAGACAATATCTCGCTCTGTTGCCCAGGCTAGAGTGCAGTGGCCCAATCAGAGCTCACTGCAGCCTCGACTTCCTGGGCTCAAGCAATCCTCCCATGTCAGCCCCCAAAAGTAACTGGGACTGCAGATGCACACCACCATGCACAGCTAATTTTTTTTATTGTTATTGTTGGTCGAGATGGGGTCTTGCTATGTTGCCCAGGCTGGTCTCAGACGCTTGACCTCAAGTGATCCTTCCTCCTTTCTCTCCCAAAGCAGTGGGATTACAGGCATAAGCCACTGCACCTGGCCAGCTCATAGTGATGATTAATCTCCTAATTGATGCTTTAAACTGCCTGACACATAGTAAACCTTCCAGTCACGTTGTTTGTTATTACTCCTATAGTTATTTGTATTGTTATTTGTGCCATTTGTTTTTCTTCTACTTTAGGCCTTGTTCTTCAATTACAAAACAAATACCATTTCATGTTAAAGAATTTCAAAGCATTGGTGAGATGACATTTGATTTCCTCAATAGATATCAAAGAAATAATATATACTTATATAATCATATTAAATAATATATTTCTTTAAAATAGCTGTTTCAGAATTCTGAAAAAGTTACCTTTTATCTAAAAAAAAGTTTTATAGAAGTGGTGAAATTAAGTTGAACCGTAAAAAAGAAAAAAAAGAACACATTTTTAGTAAACTAATATAAAAATTCCAACTGGCAATATTTAAAATATTTAGGATTATACATATAACTCTAAACACCTAAAACATACAGAATATGTTTAATGCTGATTGTAAAATGTTATGATTTTCCAAGTGGTTGGCATTAAAATGTTTCACCATTAAAGTCATTCATTTATGTGGCCCTCCTTGTGTCCAAGGTTTTAAAATAATTAGCTACAATGCAAAAACATGAATCAATTTCATTTTTCTTTATCAAATGTATGTAAAACTAACAGAAGACAGGACACAACGAAGAAATGAAAGGCTACTGCTTCTGCTAACATTGTGTCAACACACAGGGAGAGCCTCTTAGTCTATTCTCACACTGCTATAAAGAAATACCTGAGACTGGGCAATTTATAAAGGAAAGAAGTTTAATTGACTCACTGTTCTACATGGCTGGGGAGGCCTCAGGAAACACCACCTCCATGATCCAGTCACCTCCCACCAAGTCCTTCACTCACACGTGGGAACCATGGAGATTACAGTTCCAGATGAGATTTGGGCGAGGACACAGAGACAAACCATATCAGAGGAGTTAACTGTGAGTAACAATGACCTAGATAGCTCACTAATTTAAAAAACACAAAACTGATGCTTCTCCGTGCTTATTCCAGGAAAATATGATTGTTTCACCTCAAGAGTTATAAGGCCATTTAATATGCATATGCACATATATTTAATCACGTTTTTTCACGTATGTGCATGTATGATGACACACATATGCACACATGTAAATCCACCTTCCTTTTTATGCTACAAGTTCAAATCAATATATTTGCCACTTCCTCTGTGTGTGTGTGTATTTATACATTTGTGTGTTTCTTGTTATTCTTCTTCTGCTTTTTTAATTGCACCTTGTTCCAACATTATTCTTTTGAATCTAGTGCATCTCAGTCCCTCTGAAGCCTGCAATTAGAACTGGATGTGGCTGCCTTAGGATGGGGAGATTTATTCAAGATTTCCAATGTGCATAGCCAAGGGGACAGAGAAAAGACAATGACTCTTTTGCTCCCTGCTGTCCTGACCTTTGCAGAATTGAAGCCTGTTTTCTTGGAAGTGTTTCCCTTTCTATATGAAAAAGCTCTGTGCTGCTCCCCAATTTCACAATCATTAATAAAGCCCATGCTTCTGCTAGTTCTGTAAGACACTTTGGACAAAAGGTCCTAACAAAGCAACTGTACAGTTGCTTCCCAAAAGCCCTTGTCATGGCAGAATAAATCAAGCAGGTGTCCTGAGATAACAGGAGCACAGAATGGAGCAGAACGTGGAGTTTGATACTGTTAGTGTTAAGATTAGCTCAGAGCATTGAAATATAAATTCAGCCCCCCCCCCGCAACAAACTACACCTTCCACTTCTAGGAACCCCAAAGCAGTCTGAGACAACTCCTGCACCAAATCTAGTTCCATCAACTTGAATCCTTCGGCATCATCCAAAATATCTCCTTACTTCAATGTCTTGAACAAGAAGTTATACAACTAAACATAAAAATAACAAGTGGCCAACCCAAAATAATGAGGCTGATATTCAGGAAATCATGCTAAAGGATGCTTGAAGAACATGCTGGAATTTGTCAGGGAAACATTAACTATTGGAAGAAAAGTTCACTCCCACAGTCTCATACCTCACAATAGAATGTGGGTGGTCTTGTGATTTGCATTTAGGATCCGAACTCTCATGTTCAGGTGACTTTGTGATCTCCTGAGCCTCACAAGATGTGTTTTGCCGTCCTTGTAAAATTTCCCATTTGCAAAGGTTGATAAGGATATAAGAAGACACAGAGTCACAGAATAATTTGATATTAGTTCATGTGACTGGGAGAGATGGAAGAGATGGGACATGTGATTGGGGTCAACACCATCATTTTGCAGGTGAGAAAACTTAGGGCACTGCAAAGTCAATTCTCCAGTGGAAAGGGATGGCTAGTTAAAAGCAGACCTGGAATAAGAGCCCCCAGGACTTTTATCTCAAGCCCAGGAACCCTTTCATTATTTTACCAAAATGTATGCATCTTATATATAATACCAGGACTTATAGCTCCCATCTCTTGGAATTCAATTGCTGATGGAGAACCTCGAAGTATTTTCTTTGATAAGGAAAACCCACTCAGGGATAAAAATGTTTCAAAACGAAGCCTTTAAATATAACTTCTTTGTTTTTGATGCCGGCAATCAAATATTTGAATGTCATACCATACCTCACACGAGAAAGATCAATTATTTGATAAAAGAAGTTCTGAAAGGAATTTTTACTTCTGAAGAATTTATTATTTAGACCTGAAAGGAAGTCAATTACTATGGAATTTAAACTAGTTCCATGTAACAATGAAGTATTTACTTACTATTAAAACAATGAACTCCTACACATATGCTTTGTAATTGAATACTTAAGATTTGGCAATTTTAAAATTATCCAGTTGAATCTGAGTCATGGGGCAGTATTTGTTGACCAATATTTCAGAAAGATGGCTTTCGTAGCCGGAATCATGGCCTCCAAAGATGTCCACATCTTAATCCCATGTGGTAGACAGAATAATGGCCTCAAAGATGTCGACACTCTAATTTCATCTGAGAGTCAGAATAGTGGCTCCCAAAGATGTTTACATCCTAATCCCCATGTGGTAAACAGAATAAGGGTGTCCCTCAAATATCTATGTCCTAATCCTCATGTGGTGGACAGAATAATGGTGCCCCAAAATGTGCATATCCTAATCCCCATGTGATAGACACAACAATGGTCCCAAAGATGTCCACATCCTAATCCCATGGGGTAGACAGAATATTGGCCTCAAAGGTGTCCATGCCCTAATCCCATGTGGTGGATGGAATAATGGTCCTCAAAGATGTCCACATCCTAATCCCCAGGTGGTGACAGAATAATGGTATCCCAAAATGTTCACATCCTAATTCCCATGTAGTAAACAGAATAATGGCCCTAAAGATGTCTACATCCTAAATTCCCCTAGGGTAGACAGAGAAATGGTCTTCAAAGATGTTCACATACTAATCCTTGTGTAGCAGGCAGAATAATGGACCCCAGGATATCCAAGTCCTAATCCTTGGAACATGTGCATTTGCTAACTTATTTGGCAAAAGGTATTTGCAGATCTGATTAAATTAAGGATCTTGAGATGAGGACATTACCCTGGATGTTACAGAAGTGAGCCCAATTTAATTGCAATGGTCATTATAAGAGGGAGGTAAAAGGCTCAGAGTGAGAGATGGAGATGTGACAGTGGAAACAGGTCAGAGTGATGTTAGGGTCATGAACCAATAAATTTGAGTATCCTCTAAAAGCTGAAAAAGGCAAGGAAACAGATTCTCCCTTCAAGCTTCAAAAGGAGTGCAGCTCTGCTGACTCAGTTAAGCTTTCTGATTTTCTTTTGCTTTTTTTTTTTTCAACTTTTGTTTTAAGTTCAGGGCACATGTGCAGATTTGTTATATAGGTAAACTCATGTCACAGCAGATTGTTGTAGAGATTATTTTGTCGCCCAGGTACTAAGCCTAGTGCCCATTAGTTATTTTTTCCTGATCCTCTCCCTTCTCCCATCTTCCACCTTCCAATAAGCCCCAGTGTGAGATGTTCCCTCTATACGTCCGTGTGCTTTCATCATTTAATTCCCACTTATAAGTGAGAACATGCAGCATTTGGTTTTCTGTTCCCACATTAGTTTGCTAAGGATAATGACCTCCAGCTTCATCCATATCCCTGTAAAGGACATGATCTCATTCTTTTTCATGGTTGCATTGTATTCCATGGTGTATATGTACCACATTTCCTTTGTCCAGTCTGCCATTGATGGGCATTTTCAAATAACAAAATACATTTGTGCGGTTTTGAGCCATTGAGTTTATGTTTGTTTTGTTACAGCAGCCACAGGAAACTAATGCAATGGTTAAAAATAACCGTTTTCCTAAACAAGACTAAATAGCTACAGAATATGTGACTATAAAAGAGTAAACTTAAAATTTCTCCTGTAGCTTTCAATATTTTTGGATAGAAGAGTATGAATGAGTCCTCATAAGGTACGACTTATGATGCTCTTGCCCCATTTAAGGTTGAGCCACTGAATCATGTTCCCTTCTTCTTTCATGTTTCATGATGCAGTCACTGCTACAAGGCAACCTGAGACTCTCTGTGTGTATTAGCCATTGGAGTTTTTGAATGAGAATGAAAACAGTATATCTGAATCATAAAAAGAGTTGTGTCTGTCATAGTTAGTTCTGTCTAAGTCCAGTTGTAGTTGACTCTCTTGGATTTTTTCTTACTGAATTCATAATGAGCTTCATCATGATGAACTTCATGGTTTCTTCCTACAGCACTCATGATGAACTTCAACATTACTCTTGTGAGAAGATCTTTGGGTTTTAATTCATAACAGAGAAGCTGAATAATAACCACAGTGTATATTTATCTGAAGACAGTAGTGTCAGGAATTTTAGGAGCTGCAGATGTACTGTCATAATTCTCAATACAGTTCTTTCTCTTTTGTCCCCCAGTATAGATGATAATTTAAGGCAGTATTGTGAAAAATCAAAATTAATGCCAAAAACCTATGATGAACAAATTATAAGCATTTCACATAAAGACAAGATCAGTATTATCAACTATTCCTTTGCCTCAGGCTGTAATATGACACTCTTCCTGATGTCATTTGTCATGGTGTTTTAAAAAATGTATTGCTCATTAAGATATAATGCACATACAGTGCAATTCTTAAACACTACAACTTCAGTATATTTTGTTTATTTATTATTTGAGCCAGAGTCTTGCTCTGTCACCCAGGCTGGAGTGCAGTGGTGCAATTGTGACTCACTGCAACCTCCGCCTGTCAGGCTCAAGCGAGTCTTGCACCTCAGCCTCCTGAGTAGCTGGGATTACAGGTGTGTGCCACCATGTCCAGCTAATTTTTGTATTTTTAGTAAAGACAGTGTTTCACCATGTTGGCCAGGGTGGTCTCAAACTCCTGACCTCAAGTTAAATGCCAGCCTCAGCCTCCCAAAGTGCTGGGATTACAGGCGTGAGCCACTGTGTAATTTCAGTATCTTTTACTATGCTTACATGCTGTGTAATCACCATTAATGTTTAATTCCAGACATTTTTTATTACCCCAAAAATAAAGTCAACATTCATTAGCAGTCACTCTCCATACTATCCTCCTCTCTCCCAATCCCTGGCAACCTGTAGTCCACTTTTTGTCTATGGGTTTACCTTTCTGTACCTTTAATAAAAATGAAATCATGTGAACTTTTGTGTTTGGCTATTTTCACTTACTGTAATGTATTATGGCTCATGTTGTGGTATGAATCAGTATATGTTTTAAATGGATAAATAATATCCATATTATGCATATACACATTTTATTTATCTTCAATTCATAGACATTTGGGCTATTGATATTTTTGACTATTTTTTGATTTTTTGTTTTTTAAAATTTTTGTGGGTACATAGTAAGTGTATGTATTTATGGGATACATGAGATGTTTTGATACAGGCACGTAATGTGAAATAAGCACAACATGGAGAATGGGGTTCCATCTCCTCAAGCATTTATACTTTGAGTTTCAAACAATCAAATTACACTCATTTTAAAATGTACAATTAAGTTATTATTGACTATTTTTTGACTATTCTAAATAGCAATACCACAAACATTTGTGTACAGGTTTTTGTGCAGACATACGTTTTCAATTTTTTTTTTTTTTTTTTTTTTTTTTGAGACGGAGTCTTGCTCTGTCACCCAGGCTGGAGTGCAGTGGCCGGATCTCAGCTCACTGCAAGCTCCGCCTCCCGGGTTTACACCATTCTCCTACCTCAGCCTCCCAAGTAGCTGGGACTACAGGCGCCCGCCACCACGCCCGGCTAGTTTTTTGTATTTTTTTTTTTAGTAGAGACGGGGTTTCACCGTGTTAGTCAGGATGGTCTTGATCTCCTGACCTCGTGATCCACCCATCTCGGCCTCCCAAAAGTGCGTTTTCAATTCTTTTGGCATATACCTATGAGCGGAATTGTTGGTCTATAAGGCAGTTCAATGCTTCCCCTTTTGAGGAACTGTTGGACTGATTTGCAATATGGGTAAACAATTTTATATTCATACCAGCAATATATGAGAGTTCCCATTTTTGTGCATCCTCACCAGTACTTGTGATTATCTGTCTTGTTGATTATAGTCATCCTACTTTCTGTGTATTTGGAACTAAAACACACTTCCCATAGGTAGCATGTCCATTCTGCCAGTCTCTGATTTGGGGTTGGAGTGTTTAATCCATGTATTGCCTTTTTTTTTGTCTCTGCATGTCTTCTTATTTTTGTTGTTATTGTTGTTGTTATTGAACAAGTTACATAATGGAGCCACTCCGAAAATTCTCCCTGCTCCCTGTTTTGTTTTTCTGCATGTTGTTGTCTCTGCTGCTGTGTATTTGTTTGTTTAATGACTTTCCTGAACTAATTCTGCAGTCTGTATTATTTGTTGCATGTGTTTACACCAAAGTGTCTTCACTGTTAGCTTGGTGTTCAGCAATGATTGGACAAAGATTGCCTTAGATGTCTGCAGTCTGCCCGTCTAGCTGAGGGGCTCTGTGTTGCTTCTAGTGCATGCTTTCCACACTCCCTCAGGCATAGTGTTCTTTCTCTACTTACTAAAATTCAGTCATTTCCCTTGACCTCATGCTGCTTGGATACTTACAAGTCTTTGTTTACTCTCCAGAGCTAATTGGAATCTCTGTCTTAGCCTTTACTTCCTCTTGGAGCAATTCTTCAAGGTCAGACGTAGAGGAATCTGAGGTCTTTCTTAGGTCTTTCCCCTGCATGTGCACACGTGTTAGCATGCACACTACTCTCTGTGTGCACGAATCCTTCTTTATCCCCTGGAATAAATCAGAGCTTTAAAATGACCCCAAGGGCATAGAATCCTCCAGGTTTTCTTCTCAATTTTTGGGTTATTTTATTGTTATCCTAGTTTTTATTACAACCTTGGGCAGCTGCACTTTTATACAGTTACCTCTGATTGTTTTTGACTACTCCTCCAGGAAAAAGGCTGTTTCACCAGGTGAGTTCTATGTCACATCAAATAATGACAACTTTGTGAGTGGGATCTTCTGGGGAGCTAGCAGACAGGTCAAATAACAGTTCTCTGTAGATGGGGCTTTTTATTTATCCAGTGGCTGTTCTGCTACTAGTTGCTACTGAGTGTGGGATGTTTGTCAATAAGGCTACAATGGAACTTGGGAGAGAACAATTTAAAACCCTGCAAAATCCACTGTTCTTACTGAAATTCATCTATTTTTCTGGAATAATTGCTTCAAGGATAGCCTTTGGTTCAATGCTAGCCTTTGGTTCATTTTCCAGACTCAGGATATTTTCTTATGAGTTTTGCCAAGTATTTTTGGAGTAGAGGCTTCCTGGAGGTCATTACTGTGCTATTCCCAAGGATGTTATCTTCCAGTTCTTTCTTGGCCTATGTAGGTTTCAAGCTGTTTCTGGTGACCTCCAAATACCTCTTTTACTCCATTTCAGGAAATGGAAAATCAGGTTGACTTTGAGGGTTTATCTCCACCCCAAAGGCTCCAGAATGCCCTTGCATTGTCAACTCATTGCGCTATAAATAAGACGTGCACTGCAGCATTAAGTATAAATTCTACATGACACAAAGTAACAGAAATCTCTTTCTCCGTGAGGTGATTAAAATGATTGTTCTTCCTTCATTCCACATATAAAAGCATAATTATATTTAATCATTCTACTTTCTTCTGTGTGTGTGACCTTACCACACAGAAATGAGTCATATAGCAGATTTAAGTGCAAGAGTCTGCAAATTGTCCTTTAAAAGCATCTGATGTACAGGGAACAAATGTGCTGCATTTCTAAATTTGAGTTTGAGAACACCTGAAACCAGCCAAGAGAGCTATCCAAGTCCTATTTTCCTTTCCCTTGTTGTGGACTGCAATTCTGGAACGGATGGGAGGAGTGAGATATTGCAAAGAAGCCTCCAATCAACTTAACATGCTTTCTCTCTGCACCTACTTCTCATATGCAACATACCACAATTATTTCTAACTTAGTTAAAGTCAACAATAAAGTATTGCACTCAGTTTCTGAGTATTTTATAAAAGATTCATCATTGGGCAAGAAGATAAACGGGATAATTCTGTGGCCAGCATTGTGTCACTTAATGGTTCATCTACTCTGTGAGTATTTGTTGGACATCTACTCTTTATTAATTACTGGATCAATCAGTGTGGGGATAAATATGTATCGAGTGGTATTTCCTCCATAAGGAACATTTCATTTTGTAGAATCGATCATCACCTTACACCACATGGAATGCATGGGTTGAAAGAGGCTTGCCTTAATATTCCTCAGTTATTTACAGAATAAGAAACTGACTGGCTGTATGCCATGTCTCACATCTATAATCCCAGCACTTTGAGAGGCCAGTGTGGGAGGATCACTTGAGGCCAAAAGTTCAAGACCAGTTTGGGAACCACAGAAAGACCTTGTCTGTACAGAAACTTAAAACATACATATTAGGTGTGTGTGGTATTGCACACCTGTAGTCCCAACTGCTTGGGAGGCTGAGGTAGGAGGATTGCTTGAGCCTGGGAGGTTGAGGCTACATTGAGCCATGATTGCACCATTGTAATCCAGCCTGGGCAACAGAGCAAGACCTTGTCTCAAAATAACAATAATAATAATAAAACAAGTATCATGCCAAACAGAGTACTAGCATTTAAAACGCTTCAAAAAATTTTAAAAGAGGGAAATTACAGTGGAGGTGACATTTGTGCCATGAAGAGTAGTAGTGTTAAAAATTCTATTTTAATACCTCAGCCCCCGCAGGTCTGCTAAATATCCTCACAGGTGAACCTCCAACTTCTCACCTCTTGTATTACCAGAAGCTCCATAAACTGTGCTGGAAAGAAAACAGTGAACTCAGACATAGAAATGTCTAATGCTGACATCCTGTTTTGTCCCTTAACAGTCATTTGGTTTTCAGTTAATTATTAAAATACCTATTTAAATTACTTAAATGCATGTGTAAATAACTATTTGAAATAATAAAATGTGTGGAGCAGATTGTAAATCGCAGTGGCTGTAGAAAACACAACAGAGGTGAGCTTTCGGAGAGAGCTTATGTCCTTAAGAAAGGCAGATGGGACAGGCTGGGGTGTTTGCAGCATTGGGGTGGCTATCATCTTAGATCTCAGGAGACATTGGACAACCATTTGCAAGGCTCGGGCTTGGGTGAGGTAGGTGAGGCTTCCTATGGGATGGGTGCAACATTTGAGGGGGTGCTGTAAGCTCAGTAATCAGGATAAATGACATCTTAATGAAACTTAAAAGAAGAAATCATTGGTGAGCAAGATATTAAAGTTGTAGATAAAGACAGATTGTGTAGGGTTGGGATTAGGGTACGAGAATGCGAGTTATTTTTTTAATGCCTCGCTTTCTTGTACAGATGGGAGTTTGAATGACAGTAAGGTAAGGTGACTCCCTCAGGACACCCTCTGCCCAGCAAGTTATTGGTTCTCAGGCAGTGAAATCCCAAGTTATATTCGGTCCCTTCCAAGCCACAGTTGCATGGTATTATAAGTTGAATAGTGTCCTCCAAAGCAATATGTTGAAATCTGAATCCCCGGTACTTATGAATGTGACCTTATTTGGAAATAAGGTTTTGCAGATGTAATCAAAAGATGACAAGTTCATTTGGGTAGACCTAAATCTCATTTGTCTAGTGTTTTTTATAGAAAGAGGATACTGGGACACAAACACATACAGAGGAAGGGCTATGTGAAGGCCTGCAGACAGAAGACAACCATGGGAAGACGGAGGCAGATATTGGAGGGTTGCATCTGCAAGACAAGCAATGCCAAGAACTGCTGGCAACAACAGGAAAGTAGAAGACACAAGAAAGGATGCCCCCCTACAGATTTTAGAGGGAATGTGGCACACACAGGGAGAAGACAGCCATGCGAGATGGAAGCGGATATTGGAGCGGTGGATCTACAAGCAAAGAACACCAAAGGTTGCTGGCAACCGTCAAAAAGTAGAAGAGGCAAGAAAGGATCCTTCTCTACAGATTTTACAGAGATCATGGCCCCACCAACCCTTTTATTTTGGGACTTCTGGCCTCCAGAACTATGAGATAATACATTTCTTTTGTTTCCACCCACCCAGTGTACAATACTTTGTTTTAGCAACCCTAAGAAACTAAAACAGCTAGTTTACTCTTTCTCCTTTAGGCTGTCTGAAACCCACTTTCCAAAAATAGCTGGTTTCACTTGGGCACAATGCTGGGAAAACATACCATGGTCACCTTTGTCTGACATAAAGAACATAGACCGCCAAGTATGTACGCATGAAAAGAGAGAAACTTGAAGGATGGCATTTAAGAAGATGAGATCTCCTAGGGTTGCTCAAAGAAGGAGGTTACCTTGGCTTCTAAAGAGTCTTAATATACTCTCTATTCCACTAGTAAAAATTGCTTATGGAAAAATCTGCAATGCATAAAATCCTATATTACTCTTTGCAGAAACATCAAAGGTTAAATATTATAGAACACTTGGCTAATGTGCTTGCCTTCTTCTGTTACAGTACAGAAGGAAATGTTTTTATGTTCCTTGAGTATAATTTCCTTAACTTTTTTTAGGTTAACTTTCTAATTAAGTAATTTTTTTATAGGTCAGTGGCCACGTGTTTGGTAAAATTTTATCAAGTTAAATAATGTCAAATAAAATATACTGCTAAGAAGAAATGGTGCTGTGGCAATTTTAATCAGAGTATTACCAGCAAAATACTAATGAGGCATTTTAGTTTTAAAAGGTTGACCTTTTTAGTGCCTTTTCTATAGCAGGGCATGAAGCTTTTAAAGTGATTCGTTTTTAAGCTAACCTTCAGTGTAAAATATACCCTTTTCTTTTTGGCGTACCTATTTTTAAGTCTCCATATGTCTTAAAACGTTCTGCAGCATTTCATTTGAAGCCCAGTTATTTCTAATAGATAGAGCACAAGCACAATGACTGCATGAGACTCTGCTGATTGCAGGATTTTGGAACCCTAAGCATAGTGCACTTAAAAAAGAAGTGTGGTAAAATATACATAATATAGCACTTTCTATCTTAACTATTTTTAAGTGCACAATTAAGCGGCATTAAGTACATTCACATTGTCATGCAACCATCACCACCACCCATGTCCAGGACTTTCCATTTTCCCCAACTGAAGCTCTTTTACCACTAAACATTCACTCACTCCCCATTGCTTCTCCCCCCGTCCCTGGCAACCACCACTCTACTTTCTAGCTCCCTGAATTTGGCGACTCCAGGGACCTCATACAATTGGAATCATATAGTTTCATCCTCTTGTGTCTGTCTGGCTTATACCACTTAGCATAATGTCCTCACCCATGTCCTCATCCTTTTATGGCTGGCTTATTTTACATAGCATAAGATCCTCATCCATGTGGTAGCATGTGTCAGAATTGCCTTCCTTTTTAAGGCTGAATTATATTCACGGTATATATAGAACCTGTTTGGTCTTTTCATTCATACATTGATGGACACTTGGTTTGCTTCCTCCTTTCAGCTATTGTGAATAATATTGCTGTGAACACATGTGTAGAAATATCCATTGGGATCTTTATGGGATCTTTACTTCCTTTCTTTTTTTTTTTGAAACAAAGTCTCATTCTGTCACCAAGGCTGGAGTGTAGTAGTACTATCATGGCTCTCTGCAGCCTCAGCCTCCCTGCTCTCAGGCGGTCCTCCTGTCTCAGTCCTCCAAGTAGCTGGGACTACAGGTGCGTGCCACTGCACCCAGCTAATTTTTGTACATATATATATATATATTTTTTTTTCTTTTTTTTTGGTAGAGATGGGTTTTTTCATGTTGCCCAGGCTGATCTTGAACTCCTGGGCTCAATCGATCCACCGGCTTTGGCCTCCCAAAGTGTTGGGATTACAGGTGTGAGCCACTGTACCTGGCCAGAATCTCTGCATTCAATTCTTTTGGGCATAGACCTACAATTGTATTACTGGATAATATGGCAGTTCTATTAGGTTGGTGCCAAAGTAATCATGGTTTTAAAAATAATGGCAAAAGCCGCAATTACTTTTGCACCAGTCACTACCCTTTCACAGCTTATTTTTCACCACACTCCTTTAGGCTTGAACAAATGCAATACGCTCAAAAATTCAGGTCACCGCCCTGACTCACAGACATGAAAAATGCACAGATACCATCTTCTGGTGCTGAAAATGATGGCTTAGTTTTAGTTAATTGTTTGACAAGATCTCTTCACTCTAAAACCAATGCAATCCCATTAAATAGAAATGTATTTTGTGCCAAATTTAGGATAATTTAATGCAGTGGGATTAATGTGATATTTTGCTGAGGAATGGGCAAAAAGAGCTGCGATAATAATTCATTCAATAAATATTTGTTTAGGACAGAAGATGGCCACTTCTCTGTAAAGATCCAGGTAGAAATTTTCTGCTTTGTGGGCCATGCAGTCTCTGTTACAAATACTCAATTCTGCCTTCATCACACAAAAGCAGCCATAGACAATGTGGAAAAAAAAATGGGTGTGGCAGTGTTCCAATAAAATTTTATTTATAAACCCAAGTGATGGGCCACATTTAGTCCCCGGACCAGATTTGGCTCATAGAGCATAGATTCCTGACTTTCATGGCTCTGGAAATAATGAAGAAAAAAATAAAAAGACTTTCCTCTTGTATAACCTACACTCTGGTTGGAGATAGAGAAACATGATAAAGAAATCAATCAGGATATTAAATAATCTGGTGAAACACATAGTTTATAGTCAAGCATGTTTTGCATTAATCTTTTCGCAATTAAAAATGCATTGTCTAGGGTCCTAATCACATTTAAGTCCTGGTTTATGTTACTATGTTATTTTTGCGTTGATTCATGTGTCAACAAGCGGCAAACGGATCAGACCTGCACATTGTCCACATAAATTATTTTTAAAGCTCTTTGTATTAGCCAAGGTTTTCCAGATAAACAGATTTATTATCAGTAATTTGTTCATATGATTGTGGAGGCTGAGAAGTCCCGGGATCTGCCTTCATAAGCTGGAGACCCAAGAGAGCTGACGGAGGATTGATTGAGCCCGGGAAGTGGAGGCTGCAGTGAGTCGTGATCACACCACTGCACTCCAGCCTGGGTGACAGAGCAAGACCCTGTCTCAAACAAACAAACAAAAAACCACAAAAAACAAAAAACAGCTTTCGTTCTGCAAAAAGAATGGAGACAGGCAGGAGACCGAGTTATCTCTGTTCTGCACTGTTTTTTTCAAGGATATTTGTGTAGTGACTGCCCTTAGATGGTAGAGACAATGTCCACATTTGTTTGCTTTCCTGGATAATAAATGTAATTCCTCCCAGCAGAGCCAAGTTTGGGAAAGTTTATTATTAGTAGCTGTCTTCTAAGAATGAGTGTTCCCTAAGATTGTTTCCTAACCTGGGACACAAATTAACTCTGTACGTAGCATGCACCTGGTCCTGTCCCTTCATAACCCCTTGTGAGACATGAGACTTCGGCAAGGTAGAAATCAGCTGACCACTATCACTAATAAAGTCCTCTGTTTCTGAGCTAAAATTTCATGCCTGTTGCCAGTATTTATAAAACTATAGTCAGCTAATGTGTTAGCTTGAAAGGAAGGTAAAATCTCAGAATCATCACAATTTTTGACAATAACTACTCTCTCCTCTCATTGCTTTGAGCATACAAATGGTTGCACTTTAATTGCCAATAATCCTGTTTATTTTTTGGGGGTTTGCTCTTTTATAGTTCCCAAAGAGCTTCACCTCAGCTGTATAAATAAACTATCCTCATAACATTCTAATTTAAGTGTGCTATTTTTTTCTTTCCTGAGCTAGTAATTTAAATGCAATATTCCATTTATTTTTAGAATTATGATAGAAGGAATGGGATAGAAGGAACAGATACAAGATAGGAAGTGAATGGAAGGATCACTAATTAAACACCATTTGGCTATGAGAAGAGAGAAACATCATGTCATTGACCGTATTAAGAATGTCAGAAGAGACATCCAGTTTGAGACCCCTCCACGCATATATTTGGGGCAAATAATTTAGGTCATTTGGACAGAGCCAAAAATAACTAGAAGTAAAAAAAAAAAGTAACTAAAAAGTTACTAAAAGTTATACATACTGTGGCCATGTGCATCTTTTATTTGTGAATATATAATTGATATTTCATTTTCTCCTCAAAAAGGGAAACATTATTTCGGTAATAAATAGACCGCATTCAAGGATTCACTTAGTCTGTAAGTACTTTACATCTCTATAATGTGGTTTATTAGCTACATGGTTTATGTAATTGAGAGATGTCTCAAATATGCCAAACCATGAACAAAAAACTTTTAAAACATTGTAAGATGTCCATATTTAAATTTAACCCAAAATGTTTAAAGGCAGAAATATGTTCCAGTTATCCTTTCAGCTTAGAAGAAGAAGAGAAAGCCACTAATCATAGTTTGCATTTTCATTTTTATGTAGGAAAAATCCTGGAATTTAACCACATATAGAAATAATCAGAGCAAATCCCATCCTGGTGACTTTAGACTCTTGGGCAGGATATGAAGAATCTTATTTGCATACTTTTACTACAAGTCTGTAAGGGAATACAAACTGAGACAGCCTTTATCTTTGAGGAAAATAAAAAAAATAAAAATTACACATTTCAACTGAAAATATTAACATTCTCTCTCAGTAAATGACAGAAGACAGCAAGAAAGAAATCTTAGCCAATAATATTTATAAAACAAGTATTAGAGTCCATTGCAGTAAATTATAAACAATGATAAAAAGTATCTCCACAAATATCTTTCATAACATGTAAATCATAAATGTTATCTTTAAAAACCAATGACTTCAAAAGGCAATTAAAAAGCAATCAAAACCTACATCATAACTAATTTAGAACCAAAGTAAAACAAAACAATTATTTTCAAAGTCTTATTAAGTGCTGTTAAAGAAATAAATAGCCTGACACAGTGGCTCATGCCAGTAATCCCAGTACTTTGGGAGGTTGACGTGGGTGAATCACTTTAGTCCAGGAGTTTGAGACCAGACTGGATAATACGGCAAAACCCTGTCTTTACAAAAGACAAAAAACATAGCCAGCCGTGATGGTGCAGGTCTGTAGTCCCAGCTGCTTGGGAGGCTGAGGTGAAGGATAGCTTTAGCCATAATGTCAAGGCTGCAGTCAGCTGAGATTGTGCCACTGCACAGTAGCCTGGGCAACAGAGTGAGACCTTGTTGAAAGAAAGGAAAGAAGGAAAGAAAAGAAAGAAAGAAAGAAAGAAAGAGAGAGTGAGAGAGAGAGAGAAAGAAAGAAAGAAAGAGAGAGAGAGAAAGAAAGAAAGAAAGAAAGAAAGAAAGAAAGAAAGAAAGAAAGAAAGAAAGAAAGAAAGAACGAACGAACGATTGATTCAGGATTAAGTTCTAGTTCAGTAATAGTATGCTCATTCCATCCTCTTTACAAGGAACAAAGAAAAAAAATAGTATTAAAAATAAATATTGAAGAAGAATAAAGCTTGAAAATAAATGTGTTCAAAAGCCAAAGCAAAAAGCCAGAATATAACAGAAGAATAAGTACATACCCTTGAGAACGTAGGACATGAAAACATCAAAAAAAAGGAAGAAGGAAGAAAAGAAGAAGGAAAGGAAAAAATGAAAAAATAAAGGAAGGAAGAAAGGGAGAGAAAAAGTGTGCAAAACAGAGAGAGGAAGAGAGAGGAAGGAAGGAAGGAAAGAAGGAAGGAAGGAAGGAAGGAAGGAAGGAAGGAAGGAAGGAAGGAAGGAAGGAAGGAAAGAAGGAATGAATTATGATAAACCTAAACAAAATTTAACACTATAAAAAAGCAAACTTTATTAAGAAAGAGAAAATTATAAATAATAGGAAAAATTGGAACATTACTCTATGTTTGCAGATGTGTCTGTATTATTTCATCATATTAAAAAATATTCAGTCACATATAAATGGTGACAGCAAAAACAAAGCAGATAAGGAAGGTACATTCAAATTCGGGATAAGTTCTATTTCAGTAAGAACACACTCATTCAGGCTGGGCGTGTTGGCTCACGCCTGTAATCCTAGCACTTTGAGGGGCTGAGGCAGGCAAATCACCTGAGGTCGGGAGTTCAAGATCCGCCTGACCAACGTAGAGAAAACTTGTCTCTACTAAAACTACAAAATTAGCCAGGCATGGTGGTGTATGCCTGTAATCCCAGCTACTCGGGAGGCTGAGGCAGGAGAATCACTTGAACCCGGGAGGCAGAGGCTGCAGTGAGCTGAGATCACATCATTGCACTCCAGTCTGGGCAACAAGAGCAAAACTCCGTCTGAACAACAACAACAAAAAAACAATACCCTCATTCCATCCTCTTTCCATTCATGGAAGTGTGTAATGGCTAACTTAATGTGTCAGCGTGAGGGCCGGGGTGCCCAGAAGGTTGGTTAAACCCTATTGAGTGTGTCTGTGTGTCTGTGGGGGTGTTTCTGGCAGAATGAGTAAAGTTGATTGCCCTTCCTAACGCAGGTGGGCCTCACTCAATCTGTTGAAAACTTGAATAGAATAGGAAGAAGTATAAAATAATTTACTGCCTTTGCCTGATATTCTTCAGAATATGGGTTCTCATGCTTTCTGACTTGGACTCTGAATGGAACGAACACCAATCAATCCTCCTGTCTCAGCCTCCTGAATAGGCAGGACTAGAGGCAGGCACCCCCATGCCTGCCTACTTTTTCTATTCTTTGTAGGGATGGGGTCTCACTATGTTGCCCAGGCTAGTCTTAAACTCCCAACCTCAAGTGATCCTCCTGCCTCAGCCTCCCAAATTGCTGGGATTACAGACATGAGTCACTGCAGCAGGCCAGAGCAAGGGTTGTCATGACCTTGCTTGCAAGTCATGCAAACACATGAGTGACTGAAGGGAAATCATCTACTAGTAACCTGAAAGAAATGGGGTAGATAGAAAAGGTCACATTGGGAGCACCAGTCATTTTAGATTGAGAGATACTGCCTGCCTAAGCTGATCCCACAAGTGGGAAGCCCGTGAAGGAAATCTCTAACCTCAATCTTCTACCATCCTTTGAAATCCTAGTTGAATCTACATGGAAGCCATAAGTCAATGGATACCATTGTTAGACAAAAATAATCCTCCTGGGCACAGGGTAGGGCGGGAAGACATAAACAGTTATGGCAGAATCTATAATATATGTTCTGCTGTCACTCATCCTATTCAACCTCACACTGCCTTCATAGGGATCGTCTGAAGTAATTTTAGTATAACAACAGCATCTGGATAGAGAAGAGTGGAGACAGGCAGGAGACCCAGTTCTGTCTTATTAGTCTAGCAACAATCCATTATTGTTTCCCACTCCTGATGGATTTGAGACAAAATCATTCTTCTCCTTTGAACTCCAAACACTAACTCTATCTGTTGTTCAGTTGTCACTCAACATAAACCATAGCACCCTGGTGGTCTCATTTTCTGTGTTCAGGCAAAAGTTTCAAATTTGTCAATTTGCATATAAATCTGTGAGTTTTTCTCTTATCTCTCTAATAGCATGATTTAAGTGTGGTGGATTTAATGTTAGTCATACCTTGGTCTCTCACTTTAGTAGCTGGATGTGAAATTAAGGTAAATTACTGAGTGTGTCTAGATCTGTTTTTCATCACAAGGTAACACTAGTATTTATGCCAATTTCCAATTATATATTGCTAGGTTCCAAATGTGTGTCCTCTCTGAAATTTATATGTTGAAAACCTAATCACCAAACTAATGGCATCAGGAGATGGGCTGTTTCAAAAAATGATTAAATCATGAGGACAGAACCCTCATGAAGATTTGTGTCCTTATAAAAGAAGAAACAGCCAGAAGTCACCATCTATGTACCAGAAAATTGGCCCTCACCAGAAATTCAATCAGCATTACTCTTGGACTTCCCAGCCTCGTGAATTATGAGAAATAAATTCCTATTTTTGATAAGCCATCCAATGTATGACACTTTGTTCTAAAAGGCTGAACAGACTGAAACACATATGTATAAAACATTTCAGCAAGGGATAAGATGCTAGTGAGTACTCAATAAGTATTAAGTCCAAAGAACAACACTCAATGAGAAATTCTTATCATTGACATGTCATTAATAGTTCTCAATCAAATGCTAACTTTAGGACTCCATGACTAAATGACTGAACCCCCAATAAAAACCCTGGACATCAAGTCTCAGGTGAGCCTCTCTAGTCAACAATACTCCATAGGCATTGTCATACATTGTTGATGTCATACATTGTTGCTTGAAAGTCCATTGAGGCCAGATGCAGTGGCTCATGCCTGTAATCCCAGCACTTTGGGAGGCCGAGGCAGGCAGATCACAAGGTCAGGAGATCAAGATCATCCTGGCTGACATGGTGAAGCCTCCTCTCTAATAAAAATACAAAAAAAAAGAAAAAGAAAAATTAGCCAGACGTGGTGGCTGGCACCTGTAGTCCCAGCTGCTTGGGAGGCTGAGGCAGGAGAATGGTGTGGACCCAGGAGGCGGAGCTTGTAGTGAGCCGAGATTGCACCACTGCACTCCAACCTGGGTGACAGAGCAAGACTTCATCTCAAAAAAAAATTTTTTTTCACTGAAAGAGGACAACTTGTGCCTGATTTCCTGGACTCAGCACTATGCACCTTTTTCTTTGTTGGTTCTAATCTGTAACATTTCACTGTAATGAACGATAACCATGAGCATGATAGCTTTTCTGAGTACCATGAGTTCTCCAGCAAATCATCCTACCTGAGGGTGGACTGACACAACCACCAACCAGAACAATTGAAATTTGCAAGAATTTTTACTGATCTTGATTAAAACCAACCATTGATCTCAAGAAAACATTAAAGATTGTCCACTTTCTTTCATTCAAATTCTGGATTAATTTTAATGTGAGGTTCACTATAAATATTTGTTCTGTGGTAGTGAGGAGAGGGTGGTTAATTTTTACTGATTCCATTGCAAGCTCACATTAACATATTCCCACACTTAGTGAATGTATACACTAGAGATTCTATTTTGTATATCCAATCCATTTCATGAAATAAATTTTCTTACTTTACATATTTATTTATCTCAATTGCCAACTTATTGTTTGTAGTTGGTATGTCATTCTATACTCGGTATTAGAAATAACAGATTATATACCTTCATCAATTATATTGACTTTAACATAATTTCATCCCTTTAATAAGTATACTTTTTTGTTTGTTTGTTTGTTTTGAATTTGTTTGTTTGTTTGTTTTGAATCAGGGCCTCATTCTGTCATCCAGGCTGGAGTGCAGTGATGTGATCCTAGCCTACTGCAGCCTCAAACTCCTGGCCTCAAGTAATCCCCCCTCTTCAGCCTCCCAAGGTATTGGGATTAGAGTTGTAAGCTACCATGTCCAGCCAACATAAAATATTCTTCACTGGAAACTTCTATAGGTATTCATAAAGCATTTCATTTTTATAACTACTAGTTTCCTCTCTTATATCCTGTTTCTAAAATGGAAAATTTCTAGGATTACGATTTGGAAACTACTGTTTTCTCTTCTATGTCACAATTCTGATAATGTGTTTCTTTATGTACTTTATGATAATATTTAGTACTACATGGATATCTTGGAAAATGTTCGATTTTTAATTTTGCTTATAAAATAAATACTGTATAATAAACATTATGTTAATTCTCTTTCAATCTTCTTATTGTTCCTGAAACGTAGTGGTTCTCTTCTAGAGAAGTCTAAATTGGCAACTCATTTACATGTTTTCAAGGTGAAAAGAACTCCGTATTGACTTACCATGGCAAGCAGCTGATGTGTAAAAATGAAATCCATAATACGTATAGACATTTGTTTTCTAAACCATTTATGGGCAGAATTCATAAACACAAAAAGAGCTTAAGTCAATGAAGGTTTTATTTCAATCTTTAGCTGAAGTCTTTTTCTATTACAAGGTTGAAATCCGATTGTCTGGCATTGTGTCAACTAGATTTAAAAATAGCTAACTAAAGACAGAAACACAGTCTGAACATGATTAATAAAGGACATTAAAGAAATGGCAACAACTTTAGAAAATGCAATGATAATCTGAGGAAATATCATTATGGTTGTGAATGTGAAGAAAAAGTATTTGCGGTATCTACTGGGATCGTGAATTAACTCAGATAACTAAAACTTAACATAATATTATATTCCTAGGCTTTATCCGTTTCATAAAAATCAAAGGTAGACAAGATATAATCGATATCTCAGCAAAAAAATCATATACCCTTTTATTCCATTGTGTTATAGATTGTAAGCTTAAGTGCCAAGATTATTTATCAGAGAGCTTTTATAATGCAGAACATGTAAATGTTAGTTTAGGGCTAGAGCAGGCATAACAAAATAACACAGACTGGTTGGCTTAAACAACAGACGTTTATTATCTCACATTCTGCAGGCTGGAAGACTGAGATCCAGGTGTAGGCAGGGCTAGTTCCTCCTGGGGCCTCTCTCCTTGGCTTGAAGATGCTGTCTTCTCTCTGTGTCCTCACATGGTTGTCCGTCTGTGTGTGTGTGTCTTCACCTCCTCTTCTTATAAGGACCCTAGTCCCATTCTTTTTTTTATTTTTTTGAGACAGAGTCTCGCTCTGTCACCCAGGCTGGAGTGCAGTGGCATGATCTCGGCTCACTGCAAGCTCCGCCTCCTGGGTTCACGCCATTCTCCTGCCTCAGCCTCCCGAGAAGCTGGGACAACAGGCGCCCACCACCATGCCCGGCTAATTTTTTTGTGTTTTTGGTAGAGACGGGGTTCCACCGTGTTAGCCAGGATGGTCTCGATCTCCTGACCTCGTGATCCGCCCACCTCGGCCTCCCAAAGTGCTGGGATGACAGGTGTGAGCCACCGCGCCCGGCCCCTAGTCCCATTGTATGGGATTAGGGCCTACCCTAGGGAAATCATTTTACTCTAATCATCTCTTTAAAGGCCCTATCTCCAAATCCAATCACACTGGGAGTTAGAACTTCGACATATATATTTTGGGGATGGAGCAAAATGCATTCCATAACAATATCAGTAATCCATACTGAGTATCATTTTAAAAATCAACAAGACTTTTCTCACATTTTAGTCACTGTGATGAAAATATCGGTGTTTTACCTCTAAATTTTAAAATTGCATTTAATACTTAAGCTAAAAATATATGAAGTAGGGGCCGGGTGTGGCAGCTCATGCCTGTAATCCCAGCACTTTAGGAGGCTGAGGTGAGCGGACCACTTGAGGTCAGGAGTTTGAGACCAGTCTGGCCCCATCTCTACTAAAAGTGCAAAAAATAGCCAGGTGTTGTAGTGAGCGCCTGTAAGCTCAGCTACTTGGGAGGCTGAAGCAGGAGAATTGCTTGAGCCTCGGAGGTAGAGGTTGCAGTGAGCCGAGATCATGCTACTGCACTCCAGCCTGAGTGACAGAGTGAGACTCTGTCTCAAAAAAAAAAAAACAATAATAATAGTAATATATATTATGTATGTATGTGTCTGTATATGAAGTACAGACAGAAAATGACAATATTTTGACCATTGTTTCTGGAATATGCCACCAATTAAAAGAAGAAAATTGGGTCTTGAGTAAGGCTCACTTTAGAAATAGATGTTACTTTTGGCAAGGTGTGGTAGCTCATGCCTGTAATCTCAACACTTTGGGAGGCCAAGGCTGGAGAATGGCTTAAGGCCAAGAGTTCGAGACCCACCTAGGCAACACAGCAAGGCGCAACATCTACAAAAGATTTTCAAAAATTAGCTGGGTGGGGTGGTGCATGCCTGTAGTTCCAGCTACTTGGGAAATTGAGGCAGGAGAATTGCTTGAGCCCAGGAGTTTGAGGCTGCAGTGAGCACCACTGCACTCCAGCCTGGGTGACAGAGCAAGATTCTGTGTGGAAAAAAAGAAGGAGGGAAGGAAGGAAGGAAGGAAGGAAGGAAGGAAGGGAGGGAGGGAGGGAGGGAGGGAGGGAGGGAGGGAAGGAAAAAGAAAGAAAGAAAGAAAGAAAGAAAGAAAGAAAGAAAGAAAGAAAGAAAGAAAGAAAGAAAGAAAGAAAGAAAGAAAAAGAAAGAAGGAAGGAAGGAAGGAAGGAAGGAAGGAAGGAAGGAAGGAAGGAAGGAAGGAAGGAAGGAAGGGAAAGAGAGAGAGGAAGGAAGGAGGGAAAGGGAAAGTGATGTTACTTTAGAGCTTTGAATATCAAAACAAATAATCAGGACTTGCTTACTGATTACATCAGAAAGTAATGTATTAATTATGAATACAAATGGATTTGCACAGTATTCGATATAGACAGAATAATAGACTATGTGTATCCTACAAATATCCTGGATATATGTATGCATTGTCTCTTCTATAGATTTAAAGCTCTATGCTCCATCTTTCCATTGACTGGTTCTCCACTGGGGTTATTTGGCCGCTTAGGAGATATTTGGAGACATTTTCAGGTGCCTAAACTGGGGAACAGTACCATCAATATTCAGGGAGCAAGGCCAGGGATGTGCTAAGCATTCGAGAGTGCACAGAACAGCCTCTACCCAACCAAGGACCATCCAGCTCCAAATGCCAAAACAGCTGAGACTGAGCAATTGCACAGGGAGTCTCCTATAATTTCTTCAGCATTCCTCACATTCTGCTCATTTGACTGACACAACGACTTAGCCAAGAGAAAAAAAAATTCTCCCTTTTCTCTTTGTATAGCTTTCCCGTAAGTTGCCTAATCTAAATTTGACATGAGGCTGCCCCATGAATCTCAATGAGCGAATGCAGAACCAGGTGGACTTCTCCCCTGTTGCCGTGCTGTTATGCCATTACCTTACCTGGTAATTGATTGGCTCCATTTTCTGTCTTCTCGTACCCATCAGTGGGGCTCTGTGCTTCCTGGCTGGACAGCCCCTAATGAGCATTCTAAAATTGCCCCATGAGTCAGTGTTCTCTTGTACCATTTTTAGGAGAAACTGAACAAATTTAAATGTCAGTTGGTGTAGTTGCTATAATAGGTGGATTGCATTTCAAAATTACTCTTGGTAATAGATTTTAAATAATATAGAGGTAAAAGAGTTTAAATGTGTCCTGTAAAAGTCCATAATGAGGAATTTTCTGTTCTCTCTTGCTCCATTATTACAATGATTTATAGTGAGGACTAAAATCTAATAAATAATAAATGCCTGAACTAAAACTTCATTTCAATTAAAAACTATGGCACAAGCTCACTTGGAAAATATTAAAATTAAAAATGACTTCTTAGCTACTGACTGGTATTTTAAAACTTACTTCTCTGAGTGATGCTATTAAATAAACTGCTGTTTTTATTGGTGGGCTCAAATAATACTAAAAAAGATGTCTCACTATGCTTTTGGAAAACAATTTTGGTGTTTCTTTTTCTTTTCTGTTTAAAAATAATGCAATCATTTAATGGCTAAATAAACCACATATTTCACATATCATATATATAAATTTTTACAAATGAAAAATGAATGGAAAAATTACACAAAATGAAAAAAAATGAAGGTTTGAAAATATGGTCATTTTCCAAAGAATAAAGATTCAAAGCAATGTATATAGTAAAATCCCATTTTGTAAAAACAAATACGAATATATCCAGACACACTTCTCTTCCCATTTTAACGTAGTAGAAGTGACTTTCAATCCGAAAAGCTATAGCTTTTCGTCATACAATCACTGATGTCCTAGAAATGTAAACTATTATAAATAATCTAGATGTCCACAAGCCTCCCATTCTACTTTAACATTTCCATCCTACATACATATATATAGATATCCTACTTCATATTCATATAGATATAAATTAAGTAGGATGGAAATATATATGGAAAAAATAGTAGTTTGAGATACATGAATTTTTAAAATTTTTGGAGTATCTGCATATTCACGATGAGATATTTTAGGAATGGGACTCAAGTCTGAACACAACATTTATTAATGTTTCATGTTCATCTAATACACATAGTTTGAGGGTAATTTTATACATGTTTTAAAACTGATTTTGTGCATGAAACATTTATGTACGCTGAACCATCCAAGAGCAAAGATGTCACTATCTCAGCCACCTATGTGGACAATTTGTGGTTGTCCACCATCGCTGTCATCCCTTACCCGAAATGTATAAGCTGCATATAAGCCTCAATCCCTGGGCCGAAGGCAGGTGCTGCTCTGTGGCTTTTAGGAACCTGGTCACACAGCAGGAGGTGAGCGGTGGGCTGGTGAACGTTACAGCCTGAGCTTCACCTGCTGTAACATCAGCAGCATTAGAGTCTCCCAACCCCTATTGTGAGCTGCACATGTGAGGGATCTAGGTTGAACGCTCCATATGAGAACCTAATGCCTAACGACCTGAGGTAGAACAGTTCATCCCAGAACCATATACCGCCCCTCCAACCGTGGAAAAATTGTCTTCCGTAAAACTGGTCCCTGGTGCCAAAAAGGTTGAGGGTTGCTGATATAAGCAATACTTTTATTACGCTTATGCACAAATGAGTATTTGACAGTAAAAAAAAAAGTAACATAGCATTAATGCAGTGACATAGGAATGTGTTCAGGGTAAATAAGCCGCACAGTAGCACCACCAAAACACCTGTGTCGGTTGTTAAACAACAAAAGCAACCGACAACGGCAACATTTCCAGTGTCCACCTGCGATGCTGTGTTTTGGTTAAAAGATAACTGTACACTGTATTTTTTTAAATGAGAATAAATTGTAAATGGTGGTCATTCCAACATCATACTCTTCTGTAAGACGTTTCACACTAACTGTCCTGTTTCTCCAAGTGTCCTGTTTCTCCAACACTGTCCTGTTTCTCCAAGTGCTTGACCTTTGATGCTGTAGGTACACATAAACACGTCATCTTTTTCTCATCAGTGTTTTCCATAGGGGAATCTGCAGGCCTTTTTGAAATTTTTTAACAATATCTTTACACCACAGAACAGGAAATAAGCAGGCAAAAAACCCACAGAGAGTAATGCACGTAGGTCTTGACCTCCTGTGGGACAACTGGGGGAATCTGCCATTGGTGCATACAGCTGCACACATGTCCTCCTTTTTTTTTTTTCTATTTTTTTTGAGATGGAGTCTCGCTCTGTCGCCCAGGCTGGAGTTCAGCGGTGCGATCTCGCCTCCTGGATTCAGATGATTCTCATGCCTCAGCCTCCCAAGTAGGTGGGACTACAGGCATGTGCCACCACACCCAATTTCGTTTTTTTTTTTTTTTTTTTTTTTTTTTTGAGACTGAGTCTTGCTCTGTCGCCCAGTCTGGAGTGCAATGGCGCGATCTTGGCTCACTACAACTGCTGCCTCCCAGGTTCAATTGATTTTCCTGCCTCAGCCTCCTGAGTAGCTGGGACTGCAGGTGCATGCCACCACGCCCGGCTAATTTTTATACTTTTAGTAGAGACACGGTTTCGCCATGTTGGCCAGGCTGGTCTTGAATGCCTAACCTGAGGTGACCTGCCCACCTCGGCCTCCCAAAGTGCTGGGATTATAGGTGTGAGCCACTGAGCCCGGCCCACAGGTCCTTTTTATTACCCTTTGTGGATATGTTTGCATGGGGGAATGTGGCATGCATGGAAAAGATATATCGCAGCTGATGGGAACTGCAGGGCTTGTGGGGACTGGTGTCTTTCTTCCCTAAGGACACTGAATAAACTTTGTGTTGTGCACCTGTGTTTTGACTGTGACCTGTCACATGAGGTCAGGGGTGGAATTTTCCATGTGTGGTGTCATCTCCGTGCACAAAAAGTTTAGGATTTTGGAGCATTTCAGATTTCAGATATTTAAATTAGGGATGCACAACCTATAATCTGAATTTGTTTGTTTTGCCCACTTTCTAAGAGGGGAAGGTGTTCATTCCTGTACTCAGTGTCTCATGTTTTCTTTCTCTAATGCCTTACACTTCTGACAACTCTATCAAAGAGTACAGTCTTGGGTTATGGGCATTCTATGGGCTATGGGCCTAAATTTGGTATTTCTATTTATCATGAAAAGACACCGGGCTCCATTGCTGAGTCATATTTCTGGAAGTGGATGGCCTAGGACTGTCATCCCCAAGAAAGATTATCATTCCCAAGAAGGGCTAATGCATCATTTATATTCCAGCAAATATGACTAATCTGAATTACTGTTGGCATCATTTAAGATTGACTCTTTGGGTAAAGCACTACATCCCATGTTTCTTATTTCCTCTAAACCACTAAACGATTAGTGATGTTGAGCATTTTTTCTTTAACTATATGTCTTCTTTTGAGAAATGTCTACTCAGATCTGTTGCCCATTTGTTTAATCCAATTATTTGTTTTTATGCTATTGAGTTGCATGAACTCCTTATATATTTGTATTGTTTTATATATATTTCAAATATTTTCAATCCAAGGTTGGTGAATTTGTGGGTGTGGAAGTCACAGATATAAAGTACAGACTATATGTAAATTTTAAGTGCGTGTGTGTTGAAGGGGATGATTCTGAATTATATATTATGGGATATTGAGTCACAATAACCATTGAGATGTTTGAAGATATCATAGAAAGTCATATATCTAATTTTGGTTATGGGATGATCCTCCCTAAAGACACGGAATGTGACTTTGTTTTGATTTGTGTGTTTATGCATAACTGATTTGAAAATATTGACCTATCATTGTTTACAAAAGTGACTTTGTGTCAGTTAATCCCTAGAAACAGTTTTGCTAGTATTGCATAGGATAATGAGGAATGATGCCCTGACATAGTAACTTTTCATAAATTGCTTTGAAATAGTTCAAATGCAATCTTTTTATTTTCCCTCAAGTATAATTATGTGTTGAATAAAATGACAATCTAGGCTAGAGAAACTTTCTTTGTTCTATTATACATAAGAACACAGGAACTTCAGCTTGTGAGGACTTTAAAATCAGGTATCTAAAAAAGAGTGGATAACCTAATGCTATTAATTAACATGGGAATCAAGTAATATATTTAAGAAAGTGATGATGTTGCTATAGAAGAAATTTTAGGTGAGTATAGGGTAACGTTTATAAAACTCTAGACACCTGGGCATTCTTTCCATGGTATTTTTGAGATATCACTTTTCTTACATCCAGGTTTAAAATAAAATGATATAACACCTTATGCAAGAGCAGATGATTTTGGATGGAATAGCTTGCATGATGAAAGCTTCTTTACAAAGTTTCTTTTTATGGCAGGAGGAGGCAAGAGTTGTTGCTTTTTCTGTTCATTTGACATATACATGAATACATGAATCAAATGCATTCATTCATACAACTGTGTAACAGAGACTTCAGAAACATTTCAGAGTGGAGCTCATCTTTCTTTCTGAACTGAGTTGGTGAAATAGGACTCACTTTGAAATAGGTGGACAACTGTATTTCATTGAAAATGAATTGCAGTTTAAAGCACCTGGATTTAGCTTGTAGCACAATGAATACAATGCTTGCATTGGACTCCTGTTGGCTTGCTTTCTGAAAAAAGAAATGGTGTTAGCCATCTTGTTTGTTCTCACCTCACTCACACAGAGCATCTGTGGGATAGCTGTGTAAATACTCACTTAAGTCACTCTTCTGAGCATGTCTTCAATATTTTATTTTCTTTCTTCTTTTTTTTTTTTTTTTTTTGTTGAGACGGAGTCTCGCTCTGTCGCCCAGGCTGGAGTGCAGTGGCCGGATCTCAGCTCACTGCAAGCTCCACCTCCCGGGTTTACGTCATTCTCCTGCCTCAGCCTCCCAAGCAGCTGGGACTACAGGCGCCCGCCACCTCGCCCGGCTAGTTTTTTTGTATTTTTTTAGTAGAGACGGGGTTTCACCGTGTTAGCCAGGATGGTCTCGATCTCCTGACCTCGTGATCCGCCCGCCTCGGCCTCCCAAAGTGCTGGGATTACAGCCTTGAGCCACTGCGCCCTGCCATTTTATTTTCATTAACCATGATGTGTGAATTGCCTGGCGTCCTGGAGATGAAGTTTTTATCACTAACGTGTGAGACCTCCTACTGTAGGGTAATCACCGCAAACACACAACCAAAACTAAAGTCAGACTCCGTTCCAGGCTAAACCTTTCGCCAATGAAATGACAGATTGTGAAGAAAGCAGACCTTATACCCTTTCTGCTTGGAACAAGCTCTCTGAAAGTGGAGGGACTCATGCCAATTCCCACGTTGCAGGGAAGAATCATTTTGCTTCTCTTGCAAGAAGTGTTCCTAGTTCCCAAGCCAGTTATCAGAATGCTTCATCCCTCATTGTTCGTGCCATATGCCAGAGACAAACAATTACTGTCAGTACTGAGTGCTGCCATGTTTATCATCTCCTGGAAACAAGGATATGCTTTGTGGACTCAAGAAGGCAGAGGGGGCTTTGTCAGCAATTTTGGCCTTGAACCTTAAAGAACTCATTCACTTTTACAGCCCTAATACCTTTGCAGCACTATAAATAAGAATCTGTTTTCCCAGCGTACACTAAGATTCTGAGGTGGCCTCAATAATGTTTTTTAATGTGAAAGAAAAATGATTGAATTTGAGTATAGCTGAAGGCAGTAAAAATTATAAAATCACAGTCCTTACTCTCTTGACATTGAAGTTAGTTCCTCGATGTACTTATCATTGAGGTAACGAGATGCCTTTTTCTGAAATGTGTCAATGTGGTTCAAAATCGTATTCCAGATAGTGTCACTGGTGGGAAGGTATTCAGGTTACTGGCAGCATATCTGTACGAATCCGCAGCAACATCAATTGTTGCCTCCCCGGAAGAAAGAATTCAACTGATGGGCATAAAGCAGAAAAGGAGACCAAAGCAAGTTTCAGAGCAGGAATGGAGCTTTATTTTAAACGGCCTTAGAACATGAAAGGAAGGAAAGTATGCTTGGAAGAGACTCAAGTGAGCAACTTGGAGAACAAGTGCGATGTTTAAACTTTGATATGGTCTGGCTGTGTCCCCACCCAAATCTCATCTTGAAGTGTAGCTCCTACAATTCCCACATGTTGTGGGAGGGACCCAGTGGGAGGTAATAAAATCATGGGGGTGGGTCTTTCCCATGCTGTTCTCATGGTAGTGAATAAGTCTTACGAGACCTCATGGTTTTGTAAAGGGGAGTTTCCCTGCACAGTTTCTCTTCTCTTGTCTGCCACTGTGTGAGATGTGCCTTTCACTTTCTGCCATGATTGTGAGGACTCCCCAGCCATGTTGAACTGTGAGTCCATTAAACCTCTTTTTCCTTATAAATTCCCCAGGCTTGGGTATGTCTTAATCAGCAGTGCGGAAACGGATTAATACAACCCTGATCTTAGGACTTCACAGGCTGGACCCTTTCCCATGATTCTTCCCTTAGAGTGGGCCGCCCGCAAGCACAGTGCCCCCCTCCTTACATTTGGGAAGTGAGCACGCACAGTGTGCTTAGGAAGTTGTACACATGCCCATCTGAGGCTTTCTTCCATTTTCTGGCAGAGTGCCCCAGGAAGCTTAGACTCCTACTGTCTGCAACTCTCATTACTTTGAAACCCCTTTACAAAAACTGTTATCAGTGAGAAAATTATGACAGTGAAAAATTCCTGATCTAATGCACCCTCTTCTTGCCTTTAGCTTACAAACTACCTTCATTATTCCTGGACTTAGGCACAGCTAACTTTGGAAGACTTTTGGGTTCCAGATTAAATAATGGGCCTTTCCCAAAGCTCAGCCAGCTTTGTAAAGCTAATGAGAGACTCACCTTCAGGCTAGGGAGAGGAGAAGAGCCCGAATTCTGCTAAGGTTTAGACTTAAAGGATTGCCAGCCATTATTCTGGAGGTCCTGCAGATAACATCACTAATGCAAACCTAATATTGGCCTTTGGAGATCTCTTTTCAGGTTTTTTTTTGGCATGGCTGACACCTGGCTCCACCTGGACCCACGTGGACCCACCTGGACCAGACCACTCCTGTGACCCTACTCAAGAGTGACTCGGCTCAAAAGGACCACTTTGACCCATGATGATTTCATCTCCAACCCAACCAGTAAGCAGCAAGCACCCATTTCCTACCTACCACCACTCCATCACCCAAACTGCCTTTGAAAAAGTGCCAACTAAAGAGTCTTTGGTGAGATTGATTTGAATAATAACTCCATCTCCTACATGACATGGCCTTATGGCTGGCCCTTGCTTCCATTAAAATCTTTTTTTTTTTTTTTGAGACAGAGTTTTGCTCTGTCACCCAGGCTGCAGTGGAGTGGTGTAGTCTCGGCTGACTACAGCCTCTGCCTCCTGGGTTCAAACAATTCTCCTGCCTCAGCCTCCCAAGTAGCTGGCATTACAAGTATCTGCCACTGTGTCTGGCTAATTTTTTTTTTCGTATTTTTAGGAAAGTCGGGTTTTCACCATGTTGGCCAGGCTGGTCTCGAACTCTTGACCTCAAGTGATCCACCTGCCTTGGCATCCCAAAGTGCTAGAATTACAGGCATGAGTGACTGCACTAGGCTAAATTCTTTTTTTAATGCAGTGCTGTGATCTTTCTTTCTGCAGAGGGCAGGAAGAACCCATCAGTTGGTTACAACATGGGTTATGTTGCTAAGTAAAATTGGATTCAAGACATCTTGTAGGTTTGCTGTTTTCCTTCCCTGTATAATGTCATTCATAACTTTCCTCTCCCAGATTTCTTAAACACATTTCATCCTGATAAGGACACATGTGTTGTTAAAAATCAAAGACTGTTCAATTAGCTAATTTATTCAGAAATGTTAATAGTATTCCACAGGCAATATGATCAAGGAACAGAACACATTTTTTTTTTAAACCAAAACAATTGACAGACATTTTCACACTTTCCATGAGGTTAGACTTACACTTCTTACTGAGACTTCCAAAATTCCATAATTAAATTTCATTCTGGCCACACTCAGTGGCTAACACCTATAATCTCAACATTTTGGGATGCTGAGGTGGGCGGATCACTTGAGGCCAGGAGTTTGAGATGAGCCTGGCCAACATGGTGAAACCCCACCTTTACTGATAACACAAAATTAGCCAGGCATGTTGGTGAGCACTTGTAATTCCAGCTATTTGAGAGGCTGAGGCACGAGAATCACTTGAGCCCGGAAGGCGGAGGTGCAGTGAGCTGAGAACATGCCACTGCACTCCAGCCTGAGTAACAGAGTGAGACTCTGTCTCAAAAACAAAAACAAAAACAAAAACAAAAAACACCAAAAAACACTATGCTTTTTAAAATTAGAAGTAATAAGTCACTATCACTACTTCTTAGTTCATCCGTGTGCTCAATGTAAAATAGTTATCATTGCATGTGATTATCCCCCAAAGGCATAATTCAGGAACTGCTGACTAGCCACAACTTGGGGTTTTCAACACTCTTGTCTTCCAGGAGATATAAGAGCTTTCTTACTTTAAGGACGTTAGGCTAGTTGTGAATAACTCTTTAAGAACCCCTCTAGGTTCTTACACGGTTTCGCTTTGGAAATCCTTTTAGTTGTCATCCATATTTTCTTTCATCAAGCGTTTAAACATTGGGACATTTCTCAAAAACATTTTCAATGCCAAAAAGTGATTCACAGCGTTTCCATCTTCAATTGTTTTATATTGAGTTGAAGTTTGCTTGTGATAAAACATCTGAGCCACTTTGATATTTTTACCAAAAATATAATATTCATGAATGAAACATACCTATAGATATATATAGCATATATATGCACACAAGGCAATTAAAAAGTCATTGAAAGTAGTTTTATTTGTTGATGCATTTAATAAAGAGAAAATATAATTCCAATATTTGAAGACATGATATTATATGGTATTAGCCACTAATTGTCATCTTAAATGATAGTTTCTTATCTTCAAAAGCACTGAGTATCAAAATCATTTTTGTGTTAAAACAACTTTAAAAAATAAAAATGTCATATTGAACTAGAGCTGTTTGCAAATTAATTGAACTCACTAACAATTGTTATTCCACGGAGAAGGAAAACTATTTATCAGCTAAAGCCACTCTGCTTCTCCCAGAACTGTCATTCTTTGAAATCATTAATTTGGGGTTAATATTATGTCCCCAAAATATATCATGCAATTTTAAGAGTATAACTCAAATTAAAAGAAAAGAAACTACACACACACACACACACACACACACACACACGCACACACACACACATTTTGCTTGGCAATGAATGGAATAACATTATGCCAATGATGAATTAACTTATAGGTATTGCCAATTTTTAAAATAGATCACACATTTAACCATTTGCTAAGTTATAGTCCACAGGCAAGGGATGATAATTGGCAAATTAATAGCCCAAGTACAGACGACTCAAAGAAAGAGAGGCTTGGAAGCTATTGCAATGTATTCACTAGAATGTGCATGGGTTTGGTCATGCTTCAGTAATCTTTAAGGATATTTATTTTTATTTTTATTTTTTAAATGAAAGCATGTAACACGTGGTCAAGAAAAGATTACAGACTGAGGCAAAGAGTTTCTTTAAATTACTATTGTATTAGAAATTAAAATTAGATTGTATTAGAAATACTATTGCTTCCATTGTCCTTCCACATCAAAACAATATAAAATATAATACGTTAAAATAAATGTTAATGAATTCATAATATGAATACAATGAATAAAATTAAGATATTTAGAAGAATCTGTGAATGATATACATATGATCTATAAAAAGAAAGGTTTATTTTGTTTATTGTATTTTATTATATTATGTATATATTTTTTGAGACTGGGTCTGCTCTCTTGCCCAGGCTGGAGTACAGTGGTGTGATCTCAGCTCGCTGCAACCTCAGCCTCATGGCTCAAGCAATCCTCCCACCTCAGCTTCCCAAGTAGCTGGGACTACAGGTACACACCACCACATCTGGCTAATTTCTCTCTGTCTCTCTCCCTCTCTTTCTCCCTCTCTCTCTGTTTTGTAGAGACAGGGTCTCACTATGTTGCCCAGGCTTGTCTCAAACTTCTGAACTCAAGTGATTTTCCTGTCTTGGCCTCCTCAAGTGCTGGGATTACAGGTGCGAGTCATCATGCCTTGCCAAAGTTCATTTTAAACAAGATAAAGTATGTACAAACCATTAAATAAAATAGATATTTTAAAATATAATAAGGGCATCTGTTATGAAATCTACTCATAAAAAGATATAAAGAAACATGAATTTTGCATTTTTATCAACATTTGGAAAAGTGATGCGGTAAAAATATTCCATATACATTGTTATACAAATAAAACAGACACTGGAGCACACTAAATGTAGCATTCCGAAAAAAGATTTTGGTAATATTTTACCTTCTTAATTACGTTATCTCACACTCTCCAAGATTTCTACAATGGATCTGCAATAGTGTTCAATTAGAAAAAGATGTACTATCTCCTGTGAAATATAAAAATGTGGCTGTTTTGTAAAATTGTAAAATTATATTTACGAAGTCATGAGACATGTATTATGTTAGCAGTATTAAAGGGTTTTCTGGAAGCTAAGCTTCTTTATAGCAGAGTTAATATTTCAAGTTGATAATTATTTTGAAGGCAATAGTGCATTCATTAGATTAAAAATCTCATTTCGTCTCTGCATCAGCATGAACTACATAGCATTTCATGGCTCAGATGTTTGGTGAGCACAGATTCTGGGTGATGCTGGATTTTGACTGCAGCTCCCAGAGTTGAAATAAGAGATATGAGTCATATCTTTCAGAAGGTTTGGATATGAGAAACATGCGGGATGACATTCTTTCTCTCTCTTGTCTCTGTTGACTCTTTGTCTTTTTTTCTTCTCCAATTTCCTGGGATTTTTGTTTGTCTGTTTTTTGTTTTTTTAAGTTTCTTCTGATATGACTTCCCCTCCATGCAATATGCAGCCTTATTCATCTGTTGGCACACGTTGCAGGGCCCTTCAGGAGGTGAAAGCCTGCCTCAATTGCTACTCAAGGTGTCCAAGGATATTTGCATCCAAGCTTTGGTAGAACATCTTGCCATAGAATGTTCAAATGTCCAAATGGTGCATTGTTGGGAAACCAGTGGATGTTTCTCCAATATTAAACAGATAACCCGACAACCTTTGTGTTGAATTTTCTATTGTCAATTTATCTTTCCTACCCAATACCACATAAAATAACAATAGGAACTGCCTTCATCAGGTAAAGCTCCAGGTGAGAGATTTTCACGGTAGAAGAGAAGATGGATTTTTGTTTCTGCAGGACCCCTGAAGTCAGATGGATGAGCAGAAGTTGAGTATGAATCATCAAGTTTGTGCTGCTAGAAACTTCCACTGAGAATTGTTAAATCCACCTTAGCTTAGGGGTAAACTTTCTTTTCTTCCAAGTGATGGATTTCTCTGTTTCCCTGCAGGAAAACCTTTCTTCCTTGAAGTACCTACAGCAGCTTCTGTTTAGTTGGCAAAACCCTAACAGATGCCATCTAAATTGATGGGGATGGTGAATTCTGTGGTTCAGAAATACTACACTACACTTCATGAATGAGTGAATGTTGAAATGTGGATAATAAAGAGGAAATATGGAACTGTGTTCCATGGGAATGGAAAGTCTTCATCAATGGAGACGATTCTGATTTAGTTATTTAATTCTAATTCATTAACGTTATTTATTTTAGACCAATTAAACTGTTTGAATTCACATCTTCACACATCAAAGGCATGGATAACAATCTTCATTGCATTTGAAATGTCTAAGTCAAGTTTACCTCAGTATTGGAAAGACCTATTGCCTAAAGCACACAAATGTATCTCTGCTTTGCCATATGGTAGAATTTGGGAAATGAGATGTACTTTAGAGACCATTTTATTCATTACCTTGATTTTATAATTGGAGGAAAATAATATTGATCCATAAAGAATAATTTCTTGTGGTTGGATTCTTACTGGAATACTTGATTCTGAACAATCAGGACAATAATTTTTATATCCTGATTTTGCAAAATAAGTCTAATATAAGTAATTATAACAATGGGATTTGTGCAACTGCTGAGAAAAATTTGAGAAGCATTATAAAAACAATTGTAACTTGAAAGTATTTCTTTTAATAGTGTTTAAAACCCCTGAGTTTTCATTTTCAAACTTTCTTCTTTATAGAATATCTTTATAGATCATAAATTTTAAATTACTAAGCAAGCGATTCATAAAGTCATATTTAATCAATTTTATTTGTTGTGCTCCGATTCAAATATATGCAAAATTGAGATTGAGAGTATATAAGCTTCTACTTTAAGAAATCAAATGTTAAAATAAATTATGTGTTTATTATTAATCTTCTCCATAACCGTAGATAGATGTCTATTTTCTAATCTATTTTATGTGATCTGGTATTAACTTAAACAGTAAACTAGTAGCTTTTGCAAAGTATTTGCATGTTTACATCAATTCAGTAAACAAGAAATTTTTTCCAAAGCCAGTGCATATATACCTCAATTTTGAGTTGACAAAGGTTCCCAATATATTCTAATACCCATAGAAGTTAGTAAACAATATAAGAAAACTTATTTTTAACTCAATGAGCATAGTTAATTTCCACAGACTTTTTAAAGCAAGGTGACTAAAACCAGGTGGCAGATGGGGCCATTATATACTAATGCTTTAAAAATGAAAGAGCAAAGTGATTAGATTTGTTACCACTGCTGTTATTTTTGAAGCAACATAGACTCTTCATCATGCCCTAGGAAAAGTGGATTTGATAATTATACAAAATAAAACATTCAATCAGCTCTGCTTGATTAGCAGAGCCATGGTGTAGCAACGGGCACTGAAGACCATTTGAAAAATGGACAGTTCATTGCCAAATTTCTGTGAGCTTTTCTACCCTGAGATATGTTCTGGGCCAAGTGTGAGCAATGGGTTAAGATATAAACACACCCATTGGTTTCCTTAAATGGGTTTCTATGACTGGCATCCAATCTCAGCCAATCCTTAGTGCACTTTTCACACTAAGGGCAACTGAGTACCTGTGAACACACACACACATACACACACACAGACACACACACACACACACATACACAGACACATACACACACACACTTCATCAAAAGAAAACCAATTACTCCGTCCTCTCTAAGGCTTGGTCAGCAACATCTACTTTGCTGGAGATGACTCTTTGACTCTTAATAGATGTGGTGGATCAAGGATTTTCAAGGCCATGGGATTACCAAAGATGGACAGGAGAAAAGTGGAAACCCCAATCACAGTCTCAATTTACCCTCTATTCTCTTTCTCTCTTTTTTTCTTCTCTCTCCTGTCTCTCTGTCTCTTTCTCTCTCCCTCTCTCTTTTATTTTCTTTTCTCAATATTCTTTTCTCTGACACCCTCCCTCTTATCCTCTCTCTCCTGATTTCCTCTCTCTCTTCTCTTTCCCTCTCTCCCTCTGTCTCTATCTCTGTTACTCTCTCTTCTTTTTCATTTCTGTTTCTTTCTATATCTCACATTCTCTTCTCTCTCTCTCCTCTCTCTTTACCATTTTTCTTTCCCCACCTCTCTCTCCCTCTTTCTCCTTTCCTTTACCTTCTTCTCTCTCTCTCTCTCTTTCTGCACACCCCACAGAGATAGAATACTGGTGCAGAGATAGAGATTTATGAGAAGAATAGGCTTACAGGATTATAGGGGCTGAGAAGTCCCACAACGGCCAGTCAGCAAGCTAGAGAGCCAGGGAAGCCAGTGCTGTGGCTGAGTCCAAGCCCCAAAGTCTCAGAACCAGGAAAGCTGATGGTGTAATCCTTGATCTGATCATCTGGTGGGGATGGGGGTTGCTGTTGCAAGTCCCAGAATACAAAGTCCAAAGAATCTGGAGTTCCAATGTCCAAGAGCAAGATAAGAAGGTTGTCTCCACTCCAGAAGAAAGCAAGTAAATTTGTCTTTCCTCTGTGTTTTTGCTCCATCCAGGATCTCACCAGATTAGATGTTCCTGCTCCCATTGGATGACAGTGGATAGTATTAGCTCAGAGTCTACGGATTCAAATGCCAGTCTCTTCTGGGAACACCCTCACAGACACACCGAGAAATAATGCTTCACCAGCTATCTGGATAACCCTTAATTCAATTGAAGTTGCCACTTAAAAGTAACCATTACAGGCTGGGTGCGGTGGCTCACTCCTGTAATCCTAGCACTTTGGGATCACGAAGTCAGGAGATCGAGACCATCCTGGCTAACAGGGTAAAACCCCGTCTCCACTAAAAAACACAAAAAAATTAGCCAGGCATGACAGCGGATGCCTGTAGTCCCAGCTACTCGGGAGGCTGAGGCAGGAGAATGGAGTGCACCTGGGAGGCAGAGCTGGCAGTGAGCCAAGATGGTGCCACTGTACTCCAGCCTGGGCCACAGAGCGAGACTCTGTCTCAAGACAAACGAACGAACAAACAATAAAAAAAAGTAACCGTCACACCTTGGAAGACAAGGAACATCCAAAACCGATAAAACCCAGAGCTTCTCTGCCATTGAATTTGGATACATAGGTCATTTTCCCTCAACCTCCCATGCCCTCCAGCATCAGAGGATGAAACAAAATGTGCCTTGCTTAGTTGCCTTCGGTTCGCTTCATTTACGTATCATCCATATGAGCTTTCCTCCTGCAGGGGAGACACAGTCACTTATCTATTCTGCGATACATTGGAAGAGTCTGTGTTCTCTGAATTGATAGAGCATTCCTCCCTAACAACCATTTTAGTGTCAGCAAACTAGAAATACTCTCATGAGGAAGAATTAATACACATATTTTCAGTCTCTAAAAATTATGCAGTTTCTTTCACAATTTATAAAGCCTTTCTATAAAACATCTCTGAACCAATTATTGGCCACACTAGGTATCCATCAATATTTTTTTTTCATAAGTCCTTCTCTGCTGATAGTAGGAACTGAACAAAATTATTATTATTTTTAAACTCATGAAGCAATGATTATCAATCCAGTAGAAAGGCTTCCTTTGGGAAAAATGATTGCAAACAGAAAGTGTTATGATTAAGGGAGAAAACAATCCTATGATATTTATATTGTTATATGATGTATTTAAGAGTTTTCCTTAATCTCTGTTTTATAGAGGAGAAAATAGAGTTAACCTAACTTTATATACTCTTAATAGATTTATTGGGCTAAAAAGTTGAACTATATTAATAACAAACTGTAAAGCATTTTAGAAAATTTCTATCCACGACTATATTGTATCTGTTCTATCTTCCACTACATCAAACTCTTTCAGGAAGACTAAATTTGCCTAGAAGCTTTTTTAAAAGAGTTATTTAGGAACCACTTTTTTTGTCTAGTAGACTTCTAAGTAGTAAACACAGCCAAATATTGATAATTCATTAGTCATCTTAATATTCTTTATTATATATCATTTTTTTAAAAAGTACAACTTTTAATTGTATCATTTTCTATAAAATCTTTATTATGTCAAATGAAAATATTATTACATTCCTTCATCTAGAAATATACTTATTTATAAATCAAATGTTTATTTTTGCATTATCCAAATGGAACTCTCACACTTAAAAAATAACTCCTTATCAATTATCTACTTGTCTACGTAGTTTTCATCTGATATCTCTTCATTATTTGTGGCATAAACAAATATCAACGAACTTTGATGGGCCATCCAAATACAAATCCTGAAATGAGTTGTGTTGTAGATTAGAGTGCAGAAGTCTGAATTTGAATTCTGTTTGTCTTAGAGCTCAGAAAACATTCCCAGCACCTCTGATTTGGCTTGCCTTTTAGTATCACAGAATCCGAGTATACCCAGAGATTAAGCCTTCTAAACATCTTCCTGAACAAATTGAAGCTCTCCGTATTACTAAAATAATTGTTACGTAAATATCTATACATCAAGATATATATTTTTAAAGATTGGGGTCTTGCTGTGTTGCCCAGGCTGGAGTGCAGTGATGCAATTATAGCTCACTGCAGTCTTGACCTCCTGGGTTTAAGCAATCCTTCTGCCCCAGCCTCCCAAGATATGTATTTTTAGAGATCAGGGTCTTGCTGTGTTGCCCAGGTTGAAGTACAGTGGTGTGATTATAGCGCAGTGCAGCCTTAACCTCCTGGGCTTAAGCAATCCTTCTGCCCCAGCCTCCACAGTAGCTGGGAACACCAGCGTGTGCCACCACACACAACTAATTTTATTTTATTTTTCTTATTTTTGTAGAGTCGGAGTCTTACTATGCTTCCCAGGTTGTTCTTGAATTCCTCACCTCAAGCAGTCTTCCCACCTCAGCCTCTCAAAGTGCTTAGCCACCATGCCTGGCTAAGACATATATTAAGGTAAAAACATAATAGGGAAGTATGGCAAATAACAGGTATTATACAAAGCACACATACATTACTTCTTCCAGTCTTCACTGTAACTATTGAAGGGAGTCACTATTATCCATAATAAGATGCTGAGACTCAGAGAAGTAAAAATAATTTGTCCACAGACACCTAAATACTGTGAAGTACAGACAAAATATGAACCAAAGACATCACCCTGGAAAGATCAACACACGTATTTGTTGTGCTACAGGCACAAGTTTGCTTCATGGTAGCTATCTGGAGACCTACCTCAAAGCTGCTTCTCTATTGTATTTGAGACAATTAGCTAGCAATTGGATATACTGGAATTCTCTCTACTGTTAAAAAGTAACCACGTATTCTTAACAAACCATACAGCTTAATTTGTTTTAATCCCTTTTAGGTTGTCTTAACTAAAGGGAGAGGGTTTTTATCAGGTTGCTTCTTTGTTGTCCTGGATGGATTTATACAATTTTGTATCATCCAGGATAGATTCATTAAGCGATAAAGGAAGCAATGAGAACTCTCCCATGCAGAAAAATTGCAAATCATTTATTTCGATTCTCTGTCTTCAGAAGTTGCAACTCGCCTAGTGTGCTTTGGGCATAGTGACTTCCTTCCTAAGAGTACTGTATGTGAAGAGGAAAACAGATTAGCTTTACAGTGGAAAAACATGAAAAAGTACTATCTCAGCCTGGAGTTCAAAATTAACGCCAGCAGTGACAAGTCTCACTGAGAGTGTGCACTCTTCGTAGCAAAAGATGAGAACAGTGCTTTACCTCTGTGGGCCTCTTCTCAAAACCCATAACTCAGGTCCAATCAGACGAAGCCCAATTGAGGGTGTGAACCCCGAAAATTTGAGACAGGTGTCAGTTAATTTAGAAAGTTTATTTTGCCAAGGTTGATGGTGCGCATCTGTGACGCAGCCTCAGGAAGTCCTGAAGACGTGTGCCCAAGGTGGTCGGGGCACAGTTTGGTTTTAAACATTTTAACGAGACATGAGCCATCAATCAATATATGTAAGAAGTACATTGGTTCCGGCCAGAAAAGGTGGGGACAACTCAAAGCAAGGAGGAGGCTTCCAGGTCACAGGTGGGTGAAAGACAAAATCGTTGCATTGTTTTGAGTTTCTGATAAGTCTTTCCAAAGGAGGCAATCAGACCTGCATCTATCTCAGTGAGCAGAGGGGTGACTGAATAGAATGGGAGGCAGGTTGCCCTGAGCACTTCCCAGTTTGAAGGGGTCCAAGATATTTTCCTTTCACAAGGGTCATTCTACCAATGATTACTGCTGATTACTACTCCTTACAACAAGGATATCAACAACAAGAAAAACCTGGAACAAAAAAAAGCTAAGATTTTGTTCAATTGTCACTGTGTATGGGAAGACTCCCATGAACGTGTTGTCAAGAGCGATAAACATAGTCCCTCTCTGTGAAGGGCAGTTGTGAAGAACTGGAGATGTGAGGGTGTTCATTGAAGGGCACCGGGTCAGCATTTACACTGAGTTTTCAGAGTCATTGGCATGTTTTTAAGTAGATGTCTCCTTTTTTGTTGTTATTTCTTAAAGGGGAAGCCTTCACATTGGCCTCTATACAGTCCCTGTAACGTTCCTAAATGCCCCGCAACACAATAGAGAGCTCTGAAGACTGCCTGCCACAAACAGTTAATTTTACAGATTAGAGTCCTGTGAAGCAATATGAAATACCTCCCTTTTGTTGCGTGTGTCCATTGGAGGTGTCCCGTGCCATTTGGCTATATTTTTACTTTTAAGGGCTGTAGTTTATTCTCACTTCTAGATAAAAGATGTTGGTTATTGAACCACATAGTAAAATGTGATGTTATAATAGAACCTATAAAGTTCATTCTGTCTGGGAGGCAGGCAGCATCTATCTGTCCTGTCTTCCCACTCTGGTGGTCTTAGAACTTATTTTACTGGAGATTGTAGAATAGCACCTCTCAGGGTAGCTGAAAGCAGGGTCTCCTTAAGGTATCTTAATGTGTAATGTAACGAGCTCCTCACTGAACCTCTAGCTCTGTCTCTACATCACAGATCTCCCTCTTCAACAGTCAGCCAATACCAAGTTGCTGGAGTTTATTTTTCAGCCCTCCTACTTAAACCTAGTTTGGTATCACTTTCCAAAGTTCATTTCTTTCACTGCCAGCACTAAAATAAGTTATTTACAACTCTCTGGTATTCAGCAATCTTTTATGCATCACAGTTTTATTAGATACATCAAAAATAGGGCAATTAGTAGGATGGAATCATAAATTCCAAAGATGATCAAATAAACTCTCTGTCTTCAATAGCCTACTAGCAGACGAGGGATCTTTAAAACTGTAGCATGCATTTGCATTTTTTAAAACTAGGTATTTATAGCTGTTCTCACCATGACCAGAATCAGGACAGGCAAGCAAATTTAAAAGATCATCTAATCCCAGAAATCTGCCAGCTTGAAGGAAATGAGTTTCAGACGTATTCCTGATGGGGCACAACCTGGACTGTGAAAACCATCTTCCTTCATGTTGAAACGGAGATGCCATCAATCACTTCTGTTTCCTATGGATAACAGTGGTAAAACGCATATTTTTAGTTACTGGACACTGTTTCATTTGTGATTTTATTTTACTTATGCTCCAAAGAAAACAAATTTGAACTTACATAATGACGCTCCCAGTAACCTCCTACTTTCTCTCCCTCCTTCCTTCCCTTCCTCTCTTCCTCCCTCCGTCCACTTCCCTCCACTCCCTCCCTTCCTCCCTTCCTTCCTTCCTCCTTTCCACCCTCTCTCCCTTCCTCCCTCCCTCCCTTCCTTCCTTCCTTCCTTCCTTCCTTCCTTCCTTCCTTCTTTCCTTCCTTCCTTCTTCCCTCCCTCCCCTCCCTCCTTCCTTCCCTCCTTTCTTCCTTCCTCTCTTCTTTTTCCCTTCCTCTCTTCTTTCTTTCCTTCCTCTCTTCCTCCCTCCCTCCCTCCTTCTTTCCTTCCGTCCTTCCTTCCTCCTTTCCTCCCTTCTTTCCTTCCTTCCTTCCTCCCTTCCTTCCTCCCTCCTTTCCTTCCTTCCTTCCTTCTTTCCTTCTTACCTCCCTCCCTCTATTCCCCCTCCCTTCTTCCTTCCTTTCTTCCTTACCTTTTTTCCTTCCTTCCTTCCCTCCTTTCTTCCCTCCTACCTTTTTTTTCCTTCCCTTCTTCTTTCCCTCTTTCTTCCTTCCTCCTTATTTAGATTTTTCTCATTTAAAAATCAATTTGCTAATTGGACTGATTCTGTGACATTTGAATCTCTGCAAAAAGTGTAAGTTTTGGATAAAACTTGTTTCATATAGTAAGCAATACATTAGAATATAGTAATACATTATTCATATAGTAATAATACATTAGAATTAAATAGTATGCTATAAAAAGCAGTATGGTAAATGCATGTTATATGGATAGGTTGAGTTTTTACATCATACTAATTTTTAAAAAATAGCTCGGTGTGGTGGTGCATGCCTGTCATTCCAGCTACTCAGGAGGTTGAGGTGGGAGGATCACTCAAACCCAGGAGGTTGATGCTGCCGTGAGCTGTGATTATGCCACTACACTGCAGCCTGGGAGATAGAGCAAAACCCAACTCTAACATAACAATAATAATCATTGTACCATTTCATTAATAAGTTAAAATAATTACTACACTTGTAGCTTTGAGAAATTAGATGATCATATATTTTTCAGTGTCTGCCACATAATTTAGTTAATAATAAGCCTCTTTTATCTTTTCTCCTTTTATTCTTTATTTGTATATTCTTAACTTTATTTCATAAAGGAACAAAGTGAAATGAGTAAACTCAAACCAACCTAGTGGAATATATATTAAAAGAATAAATAGAGTCTAGGGGAGAAAGGATTTTGACAGTATCTATCAATTCAGTCCTGGTTTTTTTATTTCTCGTAGTTGCTTGTAATAAGACTTGGACTCCTCATATGTACAGAGAAATAGCATATGTAAATGATGTGTCTTTTTAGCCATCTGCTGAACGGTTCGTTTATGTAGTAACCAAATGGAAAACTCACAGTGTTAGAAAATTTTAGGTCAAAGGAAAAAAATGGAGAAAAATAAATTTTGTGTCAAATATCTAAACACAGAAAATCCCTGTCTTGAGGCCTTCAGCAGAAATGTGGGGTTCTTCATTTCACTTGCAATTTGTAGCCAGTATATTGACGGAAATTTTCTCTCCGCTTGGTCTCTGTAAAAGACTAATTCGCATTTACTCCACCTTTGAAAAATGAACACCAAATCAATTGTAAAATCGTTTTCATGATAGAGGGGCTGCTTTTTCATTTCAATGCTAAAATTATCACCTCCAAGATTAAACATTTTAGATTCTGGTGACCTAGGCAGATTTTATCAGGGCAATTTAAACAAAAAAGTAGCCCATAGCAAATATGAGAAAAAGGAAATGAAAAGACGATAATAAGTGTTCTAGGCTCATGTTTCTTGACGCCCACCCTTTTGGGAAACTGAAACTAATACTGTGTGTGGATTCCTACATGTATTTCAAGAACGGAGTGTTCATATACCAGAAGGATGGATATATGCCTCAGCCATACCTTCTAACAATTTTTATTGGCAGATTTTGTTGGATAGATTTGTAAAATTTTCTAAAATAATAATTTTATTTGACCTTTGCCTATTATAAAAATTGCAAACATTCTAAGTTAGGAGTCAGCAAACTAGACCCCTCTTTTGTAAACAAAGTTTTCTTAGTACACAGTCCTACCTAATGTTTATGGCGATTTTCAAGTGATAACGATGGAGATTAGTGGCTGTGGAGACTATATGGTTTGGAAATTCCAAAATATTAACAGCACTACCTGACCCTTTACAGAAAAATGCTTGCTTACTCTTAATAGGGTGTGATATTTGGTTTTCAGATTACTTTGGAGTCTTTGGGCATGGATAAATTTTTAATTAGGTTTTATGTAGTTATATAAATCACTTTTTTTTTTCCGTTATTGCTTCTGAGTTTTCTCTTTTGATTTTCAAGGTCTACCCAATTATGATTCTACCCATTCCTCTCAACTTAATTTTGCTACACTTTATTCATATGTAGGCATAAATATGCGTGGGTATGGCTTTTATGTGAAAAGTATTTGCCATATTGGAATTTGGAAAAGTATTTGCCATATTGGCAAGTATTTGCCATATTGGAATTATACACACACACACACACACACACACATGTCATCAGACATATTTCATATATACTCATATTTCATAATAAACACACAGATGAAATAATCACTGTGTATGACAATGTTACCAGTCCTGGTCAATAGTATAAAGAAAGAAAAAATGAACTAGTTGAGTAAAGATCAAAAAGGAAGAGTTAAAACGTCCATTAGTTGCAGAAGATGTGATTATCTGCAAGAAAAAAAAAAGATATGACTTAGATTTAGTAAGAGAGCTTAGCAAGAATACTAGGTAAGATTTGTAAGATTAACTTAACAAACTCATTAGCATTTTGCTGCTCCACAATAATGGTGTTCTAAGTATAATACAAATAACATTCATTGCAGTATCAGTTTAAAGGCATTAGAACATTGAGAATTAATTGATCTAAAGAACATACAAGGTCAAATAGATGAAACAATTAAACTGATAAAGATGAGCATTTATATCTTAAAAATCATCACTAATGCATTCAATTCTCCTACAAGTGTAATATACACTATTAAAGCAATATCAATGAAGATTGCAGTTGGTTATTTCAAGAAATTCTACAAAAATATTTTGAAATGTATATGGACAACAAAAAAGTGCATAGTAGGTGAGCCACTATTGATAAATAAGAATGAATAGGGCTGAATGCCTTACCAGAGAAATATTTTACAAAGCCGTGTATATTGTTAAAGCAACTTGGTAGTGGTGCACAGATATAAATAGACCAGTAGAGTAGCACAGAAATCTATAGGGTTATGGCTTTATGGGAATGTCATATACAATTCAGTTGGTGTCATGGATCAATGCAAAAAGACTGACCACTTAGTATATGACATCAGGAAAACTAGCTCTAGATGTGTAATAAATAATAGTGCTTCTTTCTTTGTTTCCACATGCAAAGTTAGATTCTAGAAAGATCAATCAACATGCAAAATAATAAAGAATAGAAGAAAATGTAGAAAACATGTATGTGGTTTAGGGTTGTGAAAACATTTCTGTTTTTTGAAAATGCAGAGGACAAGAAAATTGATAAATATCTTTATTATATTAATATAAAATGTGTGGGTAAAAATAATTGATTAATTGAAGAAATATGTTTGCAATGTCAAACATCACAACAAAGAAAAAATGTTTAGATAATTAAAAATTCCTGCAAGTCTATAAGGAATCCAATGGCCAGAACAA